>NW_026863758.1:17500-27636 GCF_026571515.1 Ruditapes philippinarum | reverse complement strand
AAACTTATTAAAGCATATAGTTAAACGTGTAACCAAGATTGGCAATTTAATAGATGTTTCTTACTGGTAAACTCAACATTCACAAGTAACAGATTAACTAAATATTATACACTACCTTTCACAGCATTAGTGACTTGAACTTTTCTACTGACTTGAACTCCCTTAACTGTTGTTCCAGGCTTTACCTGGGTCCCAGTAGAAGTTGTTTCTGGCTTTATACAAAGACATCTACCATCCTCCTGTAAAGATAAAAAAAAATCCATAGATTTATGCATAGATTTTGTGTCTTGAAGAACCGAATTTAGAGCAAATGAGCAGAATTGTCAAGTAATGGCAAAATTTAATCAGACATGAATTATAACAGGGTGACAGATATCAAATAGAACATTTTTTGAATTGTTACAGCCTAATCAGTAGGAACTTGAAACCATTGTCTATGTCAGAACAGAATTTTATTATGATGTACAGCATATTACATATTCAAATTTATTGAGAGAAAAAAATGTTCAAATTTACGTACAGTTAAGTTTCTTAAAGCCCCTTTCTGGTATGTGATTTTTAAATAAAATGCAATAATTCAATAAGCATGATAATTAAGCCTCTTTTAGGATGCTTGCTTTATGAAGTATGAAAATTATGTAATATCATGTAACTGGTATTGTATCAGAATGTCTACCACAAATTCCACATTTTTGATAACTGAAACAAACATACCTTGATCAAGTCTGAAGCCTCGTCCTGGGCACATTGTGGTGGGCACTGACTCTTGTTTTCTTCAGATGTCTTTATAGGAAGATTTGCTCTCTGTCAAAAAGATCATTAAGGAAATAATTAATTTAATCAGAATACAAAGAAAGAAAGATACATAGGGGATATTTGTATGTTTTGCATGTAAGATTGAAATATATGTCAATAATTGAACACCAGATACAATAACTTCACGAGTGGCGTAACCACAAGTGAAGATAGAAAAGTTGGTGTTCACAAATGAAATACATTTTAATCTTATATGTATAACAAATAAATTGTCTTTTTATTTCATACTTTTTAAGTGATTTAAAGTATTTTTACATATATTGCCACTTGAACGTATGCATTCTCTTATGTGACATCATCACATCATCAATTTTGAAATATAGGTCTGTTAAATTTCTCTACTTTGGTTACATTTTGAACATGATGTATGATGATATAAACTGTGTGTTCCTAAAGAAGCAAAAATTACGTATGACAGCATTTAGCTTTGCCTATTACCGTATCCTATTTAGTTATGATATTCTTTTCACCAGCATTCACATATTTTCCGGCCACAGTGAAATTTATATTTTAAAAATTGCACTAGTGGTTTATCAGAGTATAATCATCTGATATATTACAGTAAAACACTAGAAAGCATGAAACAAATGACTGGATTTCAACAATGTAATTACACATTACTGTTGGTCAGTATTTTTTTAAAAAGTACAACTACTAATGGATGCTGACATATGTAATAGAAAGATCAGTGAAACTCGAGGTTATTTTCTTGTATCAGTGAGCAAAATTCCTATGTAGAAATGTATGTATGTTGATCTGGCATTAGGCTAGCTCTTTCTTTGAAGACTTGGCTAAATCACAGAGCTATATTATTATGGACAGGAAACTATGATGTAATACACTTTAAATCTGTATAAGAGATTTATTGATCAGCATGTTCACATTTTGTGAGATTTTCTGAGATTATAAGTTCACAGCCATGTTTCCTATAGGAAGTTATAGAAATAAAAAGAAGTAGTAACAAAATAGAAGTCGCAAAATTGTAAAAGAAAAGTTACGATTAAAAATGTAAAGATTTTTCTCAATTATGGACAAAACTGCTTTAACACTTTTAAGAAGAAAACAATCTTTGAAAAGATCCATACCTCTGTCTGTACTGATAAACTGTCCTCAGACTCCTGATTGTTCTCACTGACACATGGCCCATTTTCACTAATCTCAGGTAATTCGGCATCACTATGTATCTAAAACAAAATTATCATAATTCATGTATATTAGACAATCAATGTTATTAAACCAAAAAGAAAATTATGAATTCTCTACAGCTGTCATTGATTCAGTGAAAAGCATATTTGATTTATACATTGATACCCAATGACACACTGAAATTTTGTTTCTGTGAATACAGTGAAACACTGAAATATTGATATATATATACTCCTTATCTCTAGTATATAATTCCTTTACATAGCTGTTATAAATGAGCCGGGTCATGACAAAACCAACATAATGTGTTTGCGACACGCATGGATCCAGACCAGCCTGCGAATCCGCTTACAAACCGTAGAGAAACGGATAGCGAACAGCATGGATCCTGATCAGAATGCGCAGGCTGGTCTTGATCCATGCTGGTCGCAAACACATTATGTTGGTTTTGTCGTGCCACGGCTCAAATGTCCCTTGCATGATTTTTTCCTAACTGATTTTTTGCTATCACTGCTATGAAATGGGTTCATTGTGTAACAGTAGCTTAGTGTTTGACATGGCCACCTGCTTTTGTATATGTTTTGAATAATTTTTCATAATTAATTATTCCTAGACATTTTAAGTGTGTAAGGCTATACATCTGCTGCAAATATTATTGTTTGAGTAAAAAAAAACTTCCAAAATTCTTGAGTGGAAGATCTATGTTCTTTAACTGCATTAAAAATGAATAGTGCATGCACAAAATCATTGCTAAATAGACAAGAGTGTACTTAAAATTGTACTAAGCAGAACAATATTATGTTTCAGAACATTTAGTAATGTTAACATACAATATTCATGAGTGTTAAATAACAGCGGCAGGCTGAAGCCTATAATACTTGGGGTCTTTCATCAAAACCAAATTCAAATACTTCCATTACTAAACACAAAATGAGGGGCTACAGATTTAGCTAGTGTATGTGGAAACAAATGTTCACTTGCTTTCTTGATATTTACCGTAAGTGCTTTCTTTTCACTTGTCCAGTGGAGGGCTGAAGTAGTGCTGGTCTGACTGGTAGGGGTTGCTCAGCATTCCAGTTGGTGTGACTTCATATTCTCCAATAATCTAAAAAAATGTATTATTATTATATTAACAAAAACAGAAGATCTACGATGCATTTTGTTAGCAGATTTTGCGTAATTTTCTATGATGAAACATATTTTGTTTGCTCAATTTACAAAATGAATGTTTGTGTAATTTACAAAATGAATGTAACATGAGCTGAATACAGGCTAAGTTGTTCCAAGTTGATCACACCAAGCTGTCTTGAAATCAATCTGGTGATATATCTTTGAGATAGCCTAAGCATTTTACAAATTACAGTGCAAATTTCACCCAAATGTTCCATGTATGACTATGGCAGGTGTCAAGTGCCGTGTGGCAGCCGTAAAAAGTTGCCCCGTACTCACTTCGTGTTGTTATATTTTCTGGTCCTTTCGGGATCATTGATGCCAACACTATAAAGTGCTGAGAATTGAGTACCGCTCAAGCCGGTGCTAGGGGGCGTGAGGGATGTTGCACTTATTCATTATCTCTCATGTACAGACTCAATCAAACCGAGTCTGCAATTCTTATGTTATTTTGTTGTGATTAATGCTTCCGAGGGATCACTTTTTTACCAGAATTTTGTAGAATTCTAGATATTTTGCAGACCTGCACATAAAATTTACTTTGAAGTTTGATGTTTTAAAAAATATCCAACTATTTTCTTTCTTAACAAACATTTGTTGAGACGTGCTTGACCTGTATACAGTATCAGTACAGTATATATCGATATATTAGCCACAAAATTTATCTATTTTAAGATGTATTTTTCAAAAATTTGACATCAAATAAATATGCATAGAAATACACTTACTCTTTCCAATTCACATTTTTATTTTGTCTTCCCAGTCTTAAAAAAAGATATATTATAGAGTAAACCTTGAAACAAAATTATATCTGAAGGTTTTTATAAATCATTGTAGCGCCAAGCTTTTCTTATCAGACTTGTCTGAAGAATGTCACTTTAGAACCATAGATGAGAGAATTGTCACAAAAAAAGCATTGTCAATCATCCAAATATTAAAAGATATTTAAGGATTTTATGTGTGTGTTTTTTTCCGTTGTTTTCAATTCGAGGAACAATTTATCGCTAGCTGTGCACGAATGTTTTCTAGTTTTACGCACGTGTCTCCATGATTACTATGGGGTATTACTATGCGGTAGACTGAGGATTGAATACAGAGTTTAGCTGTTTATTCCGGAGTGTCTGCACGGCAATTATCAAAGCTTTAAACGAAATGAAAGTAACATTAATTTTTACGTTTTGATATTACAAAAGTAAAAATTATTATGGTTGTGTGTAGGTTTTTTCTACAAGGTAACTGCAGATATGGAAATAATTGTTGGAATGAACATCCAAGTGGCGGAAATCAGGGTACGAGCACTTATCTTTTGTAAATCAATTTCGGATAGCACATTTTCGTCTAATTTGTTTATCAGTTTATTCCATATTTCTTAAATTGGTCTACTGCCATGCGAGTAGTTCCCGTACAAAAATCGTAGTTACAATACTTAAAAAATATAATTTAATATGTCTACATCTACATTGTACGTCGGCGCAATCACACTTGATTATGACGCGACGGGTGGTGCTAGGTCAAGAAAAAGAAATATACAAGAAATGATAGAAAGTTAGAAGAGGTTGGATAGTACAAAGGTAGAGATATAGACAAAAAGTATGGCCAGCTATATTTCGCTTCTTCAACCCAAACCTCTCCGGTTACGGTGGCCGCTGCCGGCACAGCCTTGGATAAATCACTAGTGGGTACTTGTAGCTGGGCCCATAAGGCGACTTAGAATGTGAGGGCTGATAGCCCCTGCTTGAAGGATACCAAGTCAGGGGCCTCTGCAAAGGAGGCAGGTAAGCTGTTCCATATTGTGGCTGTATGAGGGAAGAAGGAGTTCTTGTAGTACGATGTAGATGTGGATGGTAGATCTGGAACTTCTTGGAGTGGTCACTTCTACATGTAGTGCGGCTCGGGGCAGGGGTGAGATAATCGCTGACTGGTATGTCTACAAGGTCATTGGTGATCTTGAACATCATGGTCAGCTGGGCTTTGGTCCGTCGTGACTAATGTCTCCCACTCCAAGTGTAGGATCATTGAGGATATGCTGCTTGTGTTGTGGTAACGGTTCGTCACATATCTTGCAGCTCTCCTCTGGACCATCTCGAGCTTGCGTGTAAGGTCCTTGGTATAAGGGTTCCAGATGGTGGAGCAATATTCAAGGCCTGGTCGCACGAGTGACATGTAGGCTGTGCTCTTGACCTGTTCATTGCTGATGCGCAGGTTGCATCGAAGGAAGCCGAGTGTACTGTTGCCCTTCTTCACGATCTTGTCAACATGTTGATTCCAGGAGAGGTTTCCAGACATATGGACTCGAGGTACTTGGTTATAGAGTCTATCTCAAGTGTGTGGCCCTTCAAGGAGTACGGGTATATGATGGGGTTCCTCTTCCTGTGGACCCTGATTATGCTGCATTTCTCTGGGTGGAAACTCATGCCCCAGCGTTTCTTTCACAATGCCAACGTCTTCAGGTCATCCCGTAAAACGTGGCAGTCCTCTTCAGTGTTGATTTCCCGGTATACCACACAGTCGTCAGCAAAGAGTCTGGCTTTGGACGTGACATGAAGTGGCAGGTCATTGATGAAGACCAGGAAGAGTATGGGTCCGAGCACACTTCCCTGGGGGACTCCGCTGATAACGGGTGCTGGGTCGGACGTTGCTCCATCAACAACTACGCGCTGAGTGCGGCCTGTGAGAAATGCCTGAATCCACTTCAGGGTATGGTTTCTGATGCCATAATGATGGAGCTTGACAAGCAAGCGACTGTGTGGGACGCGGTTGAAGGCTTTGCTGAAGTCCAGTACAGCAAGGTCATGTTGTTTACACCAGTCCATGGACTTGGTGAGCTCATCTGTCAGCGTTAGTAGCTGGGTTTCGCAGCTCCGCCTTCTTCTAAATCCATGCTGGCTGTCGGTGAGTATCTTGTGACTATCCAGATGATTCATTATGTTGGTAACGATGATGTGCTCCAGCATCTTGCAGGCTATGCAGGTGAGGGATACTGGTAGATAGTTGCTGGCTTTGAAGCGCTCCCCTTTCTTAAATATGGCTGACACATTGGCTGTTATCCACACCTCAGGTATGCTGCCAGAAGAGAGGCACTTTTTGTAGATGACGACCAGGTATGATGAACACTGTTCAGCCATCTCCTTAAGGATGCGCGCAGAGATCATGTCTGGGCCTGCTGCCTTCTTTGGGTTGAGCTTCCTGAGTAGTGTAAGCACTCCCTTGTTGGTAATCTCTATGTCAGGCATGGTGGGGGATAGTTCGCCCTCAGGATTTGGGATGCTGGATTTGTCCTCCCTAGTGAAAACGGATTGGTATTGTTTGTTTAGGATATTGGCTTTGTCGATTGATTCAGCATGTAACTTGCCCTTGTCTTTCAGTGGTGAAACCCCACAGTTGTCCCTTCTCAACGATTTGATGTAATTCCAGAACTTTTTTGTTTTGATGGTTGTTCTGAGGCTGGATCATTGGCATCGATTAGGTCTTCTAAGTACATGTATAGCCAATATTCTTGTCGTTCTTTCTTTTGAGTTTCTCTTTTGGCCTGATGGTATCACAGTGATTTTCCTACTTTAATAACAGACTCCGAAAAAAGGCCTCTTCCCAATTGAAATTTTCTTTAAAATCATGCAGTTTCCCCAAAAATCTGAACTTAAAACCAGCTTTTTTACTTCCCAAATCAGCAATTTTAATTAATAATTTTTCCCAAAATCAAGAGGCTATGGTCTCTTCCCAATAAAGTGAGAAAAATCACTGTATCGCCGCCTATCCTTGAGGGAACCAGTTGATTTGAACTTGGATAGTAGTTTGTTTCTTTTTCGATGGAGAGTCTTTACTGTCTTGGTGATCCATGGTTTGTGTATCTTGTTACCCGAGATGGTTTTGGAGGGAATGTACCTGGTGACTAACGACTTCAACTTACTCTCAAAAATCTTCCAAGAATGGTCAGCAGAGCTGTTGGCTGTCTCTTCAGTGAATTGTGGTAAATATGACGTCAGTTCAGCCTTGAAGCTTTCAAAGTCAGCTTTTCTGTATTGAAGGACATTCCTTGGAGGTTTACGAACTCTCATGGGGCGGAGGCTTGACTCTATGAACACTGCGTCATGGTCGGCTATGCCAGGAAGGACTTCGCAACGGTTGATGAGAGACTGGTTATTGGTGAAGAAGAGGTCAAGACAGGATTCCGTGTATTCGGTTGTTCGAGTAGGTTTATCAACTATCTGAACAAGGAAGGCATCTTTCATGATGTCTAAGAGTTGCTGGCATTGCTTCATGGGTGTGGCATGTAGCTGTGGACACTCATTGACCCAGTACATCCACCAACAAATTTATTACAAGTTACCAATCAATAGGTCCGATATCAATATTTGGCTTGTCACAAAACACAGGCAGTTTGTGCGTGGCTTTGATACTTTACTATAATATGTATGTACATGAGTCATGACTACATTGTACTTCCGTTTTTTTTTGTTGTTTTTTTTTGATAAATTAAATATTTATTTATTATATCTCCCAAATTTTATGGGAGACATATTGTTTTTGCCTTTGCCGTTTGTCTGTCTGTCCGCACTTCAGAATAGGGATTATAGGGGGCCATCTAACTCTTTCAGTAACTGTAAACTGAACAAAAGAGAACAATATAATTCATTCTGTAACAAGAGAATAATGGGCCATGGCCCTCTATTAAACAAAAGAAAATAGCAAGAGAAATGCCTATTTGGTCAGACATCTGTCTGGTTGGCCGACCGTCTGCATTAAGCTTGTCCGGTCTTCACAGGTCACACTACTGGTTGGGCTTGGATTTCAACCAAACTCAGGAGTGTTCAGTACCATCCCTAGTTGTGCACATTATTGGCACTATCCAACTTTGCAGCACAAAATGGCCGCCAGAGCTAAAAATAGAAAAATCTTGTCCAGCCTTCACAGGTCAAAGTACTGGTGGGATCTGAACTAAACTTTACAAGAGTGATGAGTACCATCCATAGTTGTGCACATCACCAGCACGTTCTGCTTCGCTGCACAAAATGGCCACCAGAGCAAAAATATAGGAAAGTGTTGTTTGGCCTTCACAGGTCAATCTACTGGTGGGATTTCAACCAACCTTTACAGGAGTGACCATTCCTAGTTGTGCACATCACCTTGCTGCACAAAGTGGCCGCCAGAGCTAAAAATAGGAAAATCTTGTCCGGCCTTCACAGGTCAAACTACTGGTGGGATTTCAATGAATTTTTGGATGAGTGACAATACATAGTTATTGGAGACATATGTTTTTGTGACAAAAACTCTACTAGTTCAAAATATTTTTAAAACATCAAATTTTTAGTAAACAACAAAAGAAAGTTGCTCTTTTAATTTCATCCATGTATTTTCTGGATTAAATTAAAAGAACCATTTTTAGCTCGACTTTTCTATGAAAAGGGGAGCTATCCTACTCGCCCCGGCGTCGGCGTCGGCGTCGGCGTTGGCGTCACACCTTGGTTAAGTTTTTCGTACCACCCCACTTTATTTCAGAAGTATTACAAGTATGGCTTTGAAACTTACCATACTTGTTCACCATCATAACCTCCATCTACAGACAAGAGTACATAACTCTGTCAAGGTTTTTGACAGAATTATGGCCCTTTTTTGACTTAGAAAGTGTATTGAGCTTGGTTAAGTTTTTTGTACCACCTCACTTTATTTCAAAACCATTGGAGGTATTGCTTTGAAACTGACCATACTTGTTTACCATCACGACCTTCATCAACAGACAAGAGGACATAACTCTGTCAAGGTTTTTGACAGAATTATGCCCCTTTTTGACTTAGAAAATACATTGAATATGGGTAAAATCCACTTATTGCCTTAACCCTTTGAGATATTGCTTTGAAACTTTTAATGCTATTTCACATCATTACCCCCATCTGTACGCAAGAGAAGGTAACTCTGTCAAGGATTTGTTTTAAAAATTAAGGCCTTTTATCGACTTAGAATCTTGGTTAAGTTTTTAGTACCAGTCCACTTTTTGACTGAACTGTTTGAGATATTAATTTGAAAGTTGGAATACTTGTTTACAATCATGATTCCCAAACATGTCCAGGAGAAGGTAATTCTGTCAAAGATTTTATTTGAATTATGGCCCTTAACTGTCAATGTTTTGTATTATAGGCAAGCACTAAAAAACTTAAAAAATCTAAAAAAATTCATTCCTATCCACTTGTTCACTTTACCATAAATTATGTCATAATAAAATAATTCTTCACTAAATATCTTAATGCTCATGGCCATTGTTCACTTTAAAAATACAGAGATTCTTGTATTGCCTTTTACTGCAAAAACTTTTTTTATTGGCAAGCAATAAAAAAGTCGAGCACGCTGTCTTACGGACAGCTCTTGTTTGTTGTTGTTTTACTAAAGATTTGATGCTTTAAAATCATTTTGAATAAATAAATATTTAATTTAAAGATCCTGTAACACATTTTTTTCATGGTTTTATTTCATAAATATGACGCTCAAATTAAGATTTGTCAATCTTGTAAGTTCATATAAGCTTTATCTATAAAGATATTACCCAATTTAACATTTTGCGTAAATAAAGGGAGGTAATTAGAAATTTATTTTCTATAAATTCCAAGTCAAATTTTCCAATAAGAAATGAATGCATGTAACTTATTGATTAAATATAATGTGCACAAATATTTGCAGTACACATTTTACATATTCTTGGATGTTTGAAAATTGTTTTATTTGCATAATTATATACATATATAATAATTTGCAAGTGTGTGATACACTCAGTAACAATATCAATCACAAAACATACAGGATCTTTAATTTCTATCATCTTCATGGAACAGATAAAAAATCTTTTACATATTTGTGCTACATTAACAGTTTGGAACACATGCAGTGAAAAAAAAAAATTGCAGTGGTTATGTACATGTATAGTATTCAAGCCACGTACGGTCTGCCTGTGCAAAGATACACCAAAAATTCGATTTGATTTCGATTTCAGGCTGATTTCATTCATTCATGTGTGA
>NW_026863758.1:0-12500 GCF_026571515.1 Ruditapes philippinarum | reverse complement strand
CAAACACTTGTAATATTTTATTGTTAGATGGCTCAGGAAAACAAAAGGAAATTTAAAATTAAGCAGGTGACTAAAATTGATTGAAACTTGGAAAAAATTAGTATTTTGCTTTGTCAGTTTTTGTAGAAGAAGGTACAGTATGTTCAGAGCATCTTTTGTTTTTGGCATCTGTTATTCATTTTGTTAAAGGCCCATTATGCCTTAAAAGGCTGTCACTTTTAATTCGCAAAAACTGTTAATTTTTGTTATCTTGTTACAGTTCCCAAAAATTATACTAATTTACTTTGCATCTTTAACACTGTTGGCAATTGGTATAATTATAGTGAATAAGTATTTTATATAGAAATCAAAATACTACTTTGTTTACATTTTGCCATCTTTACAACAAATTATGCATGTTCTGTGCTACTTTTTCCAGTTCTTTAACATCTAACGTGCTCCTTATCCATTATTCAAACATAATAAAACATGTGTTTTACATTTTTTAAGAATTAAAAAGATATCGTGCCTCATAATGTGCCTTTAAGGTTTTTTTCCCATCTTGTACAAAAATATTCACTAAAATCTTGGGATAAATAATTTATATGGTCATTATCAATTGCTCATATTTCACATGTACCGGTAATTGCTTTTTTTTAAATTGAATAAATTTATATGTATGTTAATGTTTGTTTTCTTAATTTCAGGTTATAGTGTGACAGCTCAGAGACAGTTGTTTGGTGGAGGTGGTGGTGGTGGCGGGAGAAGAGGGGGAGGTGGAGGAGGTGGGCAGAAGGTGTCGTTTAGAGATTCGTTTGGTCAATCTCAAAATCAGAATCCGTACCGCTGGCTATCCCAGGATGCACAGCAACAACAACAACAGGGTAGAAATGCTGCAGCTAATACGCAGCAGATGTCAGCTGCAGATATTGTGTAAAGTTTTATATTTGTTGTCTTAAAGGCCCATTGAGTCTCAGAAATAATTAAGATTTTTATATGCCAGAAGACCCTCGGGAGGTATTATAGTACAGCATTGTCCGTCTGTCTGTCTGTGTGTAGATGATTGGTTTCAGCATGATAACTTTTGGTAGATATCAGTGATTGTATTTATATTTAGCATATACGTATGTTATATCAAAACACATGTTAAGTTCTATTCTCACAACAATAAACTTATTATTGATAGAGTTATGTCCCTTTTTAAGCAAATTTTCTGTGGAAATTATTGGTGGTGGTGGTGTTGGTAGTTTTCACTCCGAATCACGACAGTTAGCCACTTTGAATTCACCAGAGCACAGTTCAACCACTGCATTGTTCCTAGGCAGGCTGTCAAGCAGTTTACCAGTACAAGTTGCCTTCTTTTTCGCAAAATAACTGAAACTTCTGTGCATGTCAGAGCAGGGTACAGTGCAAATGACCATAGAAAGGATTTCATGATCAATCACAACGAAAGTGACCTGCGCCATTCCGGAATGGAATCCGGGTCGCCTGATTCACAGTCCAACGCTCTACCTATTGAGCTAACCGGACTGCTATTGAAATTATTGGTTTCTGATAAATAACTTTTATGGATTTAAAACATAGTTCTCGTTTGATTTTCTTTGCAATCAACTTTCGCAAATTTGACATAATTGATTTTGTTCAGTTGAAATGATATCAAGAAAGTTGTATTATATTTTATAACTTACATGTTATTTTGGTAAGTATGGGACCAAAGCAGACCAAAATCAACCAACACATCATTGTCTGCACTGTTTGCTATTCAGTCAGTACATATTTTGAATTTTTCCCTAAAAATGATGAATGGTCTAGTCCAGATTGAAAGATGGACAAGTCTATTTAAGATATTTAGGGGTGAAGAGTTTGTTGTATTGCTACTGAATTGTAAAAACAGAAAGATAAATTAAAAAGAAGAAATACTGTGCATTGCCTGTTATGTCTATTTCTAATACTAAGGACTAGAAGCATTGCAGTCTGTAAGATTTATTAAAAGTTGATATTTTTATCAGAGTTTTAGATCATTGTGAATACATGTATTTTAATCAGAAATTGTGTTTTTAAATATTTTAGGAAAGGACTTGCAGTGGAAGTAGCTCAGACATGGGAAGGCGGGAATATGTGGCCGTTTTCTTGTCTAGGTTTTGAGAAAGATTTGCCAAGTTTACCAGGTAGGTAATATTATCAGTTTCATTGGCTTTAAGGTTTGACAGATTGACTTAACATACAAGTAGGTTATAAACTTATTTTGATTTTACCTGCACAACTTAGTTGGATTTTTCAACTTAGATGGATTTTTCAACTTAGATGGATTTTTCATATTAGATGGATTTTTCATATTAGATTGACTTTTTAAACTAAGATGGACTCCTTGAAGGAAGTTGAATAGTTGGAAAAAAACCTAAAAATGTTGTTTTTATGATAAAGTTACATGTTTATGCATCCACAAAGTGGGAGCATATAGCGTTGCACTTGTCCGTCCGTCTGTCCGTACGTCTGTCTGTCCCAAAATCTTGTGAACGCAACTCCTCTTAAACCGGATGGAAGATTTTGCTTAAACTTACAGGGAAGAACAACCTTATTGTGTAGATGGTAGTAAAAGAAGGAATTTTTGCTGCGACCAAATTTAACAGAATTATGGCCCTTTGTTGATTTTTTCACTATATACCATATAGAAATTTTGTGAACGCAACTCCTCTTAAACCGGATGGCAGATTTTGCTTAAACTTACAGGGAAGAACAACCTTAATGTGTAGATGGTAGTAAAGGAAGGAATTTTTGCTGCGATCAAATTTAACAGAATTATGGCCCTTTGTTAATTTTTTCACTATATACCATAAAGAAATTTTGTGAACGCAACTCCTCTTAGACCGGATGGCAGATTTTGCTTAAACTTACAGGGAAGAACAACCTTAATGTGTAGATGGTAGTAAAGGAAGGAATTTTTTGCTGCGATCAAATTTAATAGAATTATGGCCCTTTGTTAATTTTTTCACTATATCCCATAAAGAAATTTTGTTAACGCAACTCCTCTTAAACCGGATGGCACATTTTGCTTAAACTTCCAGGGATAAACAACCTTAATGTGTAGATGGTAGTAAAGGAAGGAATTTTTGCTGTGACCAAATTTTACAGAATTATGGCCCTTTGTTGATTTTTAGTTTTCAACTTGTGGCACATGTAGTCTAAAAAA
The DNA here is from genome assembly GCF_026571515.1 of Ruditapes philippinarum. Lineage (NCBI taxonomy): Eukaryota > Metazoa > Mollusca > Bivalvia > Venerida > Veneridae > Ruditapes > Ruditapes philippinarum. Next base: position 9,331 of record NW_026863758.1, on the reverse strand, counting down.
TATTTGACCTAGAGTCATAAGATTGACAGAACTGTGGCGTGTGGGGGCATCTGTGTCCTATGGACACATTTCTAGTTGTTTTTACATTTAACAAACTGGGCTTGGTCCACTTAATTTAGAAATTTTCAGTTTTAAAATAAGGTAAACTCGGGCGAAAATTAGTCACTACAACAACTAAGTTGAAAAAAATAAATTTTGGACAAACTAACATTTCAGTGTTAAAAGAACGGGTAAAACTGCTTTAAAATAATTGCTTAATTTTTTTTGTCACAGATGTATTCAATTGAGTGAATTTTTTATTTCTACTGAATTTGTATATATTGAATGTAAAATAAGATATATATTTTCATACTGATTTATTTGATTTTGAACCCATAAGAGAGGTGTTTTGCAGAATAATTGAAAGTTATCCAGAATGTAAATACAATATATCTTTTAATTTGTAGATTTTTCTGTAACATAACATTCAGTTAAGTTGGATTGCATAATTTCTAAAAGTGGCTAATTCACTATTAAGACCAGTTCACTATTAAGACCATTTAGAGTCAGTCCTGTAAGTGGTATTAACAGAGAGAATTCACTGTGCAATGTTATTTTTTTTAATTTGTACATCACCAAAAATGGATTTAATTGGATGTAAATTGAATTAATACATGTATGTAGGCCATAAGACTGATAAAGTTGACATACTTGAAGCTGAAGTCATATCGTACTTTAGTAATAAAGTTGATAATTTATGGATGTTTTTATTTGCTTTCACTTCATTCTGTTTGATTTATCTACTTTATATTGCTCAAATGAATATTAAATGAGCCTCGCCATGACAAAACCAACATAGTGCGTTTGTGACCAGGATGGATCCTGACCAGCCTGCGCATCCACGCAGTCTGATCTGGATCGATGCTGTTCGCTTACAAACCATATTACAAGTAGAGAAACAAATAGCAAACAGCATGGATTCTGATCAGACTGTGCGGATGTGCAGGCTGGTCTGGATCCATGCTGGTCGCAAACCCATTATGTTGGTTTTGTCATGGTGCGCCTCAAATACTGTAATGAGTATTCAAAAGTTGTGCATAAATGTGTTTGAATTATTGTTAACATCGCAACTAGAATAGTTATGTAACAAGTTAGTTCTTGTGGGTCAGCATTTGACCTTGATTGAAATTATTCAATCAAGTTAATAAAGTTACGTAAGATATTTTTATTAAAAGTGAATTTCAGAGGTCAAACTTTAAAAGATTAATGATTGCATTAATTAAACTCAACAAATATTAATTGTAACTCTCAGTTCAATGGTTAGAATAAAATAAAATCTAATTTTGTAATGTAAGAGGATGGCAGATTTTTATGGAAGAATGTCTATGGTCTGGGATCAACTGATTAATTAGTGATAAAGTAGTACTAAATTTGTGCAGATATTTATATCCGTATATAAATGATGGGGTGGTGATAAATGGAGTTCATGTCACAAGCATGTCAAATCGACCTAAACTTGAATCAACATAAAATAAAACCTGTCAAATTTGTTCCAGTAAAAAGACAAATTATCCATTAGCCTGCAACATTTAAATAAACAATAAAGTAAAATCAGAACCCCAAAACATTCAAAATTTTCCATTAAGAATGCCATATAGGCCTAGGATTGAATACATATTTTGTTTGTAAAATTGTGTTTTGGGGTAAAAAGAAGGTGCATTTGACTTATTAGTACTAATTACTCATAAAGGTTCAACATAATAAACAGGTCAATTAGAATTAACCAACATAATGTTCACAAGAGATTTCAGATCTGGACTATTATTTCACGTAGATGTTATAGGTAGTTATATAAACAATAATATTTTCAGCCATTAACAGCACATGTTTCATGCTAGATACATTGTATAATCAAAATTGCCCAAATATTAGATATTTTTCTACACTTAGCAAAACCATTTTTACTTGTGATTGACAGATATCTTATTTTGAACCCATTATGACCTAAACTAATGTACAATGTGACATGAGACTGCTTTTGATTTGAGGGACAATATGCATACATGGACTTATCAAGGTTAACTGAAATTCAAATATTATCATGTACTCGAAAAAATATCTCTCTACAGTTGATAGATTTGCTACTTTGAACCTAATAAGTCCCAAACTTATATGTCAAGTATGTAAAAATGAAGATGTTGAAACTGAATACCATTTTTTATCTACTAACATACTCTTATATAAGAAGAAAGTTTTTGAATATAACATTATGACATACAGTTTATAAATCTTATTATAATTGCAAAATAATATAATGTTGCTGTTCTTTTATGTTGTTTTTATTTCAGAATATTTGAATTTAAATTAAGGATTTTATGTAAATTCATTATTAACTATTTAAAATGGACCTGTATAGAATATTTTTTTTGCTTAATTTGTTGCTAATTTATGCAAAATGATAATGTATAATATGAATCATAATCATATGAACTATATTGTATGAACTCTATTAACATCACTTTAGTGCAGTAATGGATTTACTCCTATTAAAATATATAAGAAGTTAGCACTTTATAGAACTAATTTAACAAATCAGTTTCTCTACTTGTAATAGAGTTGGTAAGCGAAAAGCATGGATCCTGATCAGACTGCGTGGATGCGCAGGTTGGTCTGGATCCATGCTGGTGGCAAACGCTCTATGTTGGTTTTGTCGTGACACAGTTCATTAACTTTCTTTAGCTGCATGCCTCAAGATTAGTAAAAATATTTCAAGAAAATCAAAGTTGAGAAACAATTTACTTGGATTTAAAGAAAAGTAAAAAAAAGATTCAAGAAAATAATACACATGACTTTGTTATGTGCGATTAATGAATGATTTTGCAGTTCTTATCACTTTAATTCCACTGAGTGACTAACAAAGATAGTAAAGGAAATTTTGTTGCATTATTTTGATCCTTTTTTTTGCAAATGCACTATGTTGCTTTTGTCATGACGCGGCTCAAATGTAGACAAAAATTATTGTTGAATTACAGTTTTTGGGTCAACAGTGGTGCACTGAATGTATACATGTATAATAATAGATGCTGATTGGGTATTAAAATTAAGTTGAATTGTTTTGAGTTTAATTAAGCTAAATAACCCAATTAATTATACTATGTCATAGATTATACAAATTAAAATGTTGCTTAATTATTTAATTAATCACCCTGTATTATAATTATTATATAAATTGTTTTTAACTTGTTTATTGAATTCATTACTCTATATTATAGGTACATGTACATGTATTACAAATTAACATTTAGCTGTGTCATTCGATTAAGAAGTCTTTACTTCATTGATAAATGCCTCTCCTTAGAGCTGTCATTGATTCAGTGCAAAGCATATCAACGATATATCGATATCAAGTGACTAAAATCAACGATACACCGATATATCGATAATATCCTATACTCACTTGTCTGTCATTCACTTCCATACCTGTTTCAATGATTTCAGTCAAAAACATGTTCTGTACAGTGTCTTGTCCACTGCATGATTTTTTCTAGAAAATATTTTTTGTCACCATTGCTATGAAATAATTCAACTATATAACAAAAGCATAACATTAGATATAAATAACTGCTTCTGTATATATTTTGGGTGAATTTTATAATTTCTAGACATTTAATTTATTAGTCAAAAGTATCGATTTTTTAGAATGTGTATCGATTATTGATCGGCAAAAAAATATCAATGATACATCGATATTGTCGATATCTATGACAGCTCTAACACTGTTATTCCACTATTTATGTTCCAGTAGATAATAACACAAAAACATTTTTATGCCCCCACAGAGTGGGAGCATATAGCGTTACACTTGTCCGTCTGTCTGTGCGTCCATAACGCCGTACGTCTGTCTTGCCGTACGTCCCGAAATCTTGTGAACGCAACTCCTTTTAAACCAGATGGCAGATTTTGCTTAAACTTTCAGGGATGAACAACCTTAATATGTAGATGGTAGTAAAGGAAGGAATTTTCGCTGCGACCAAATTTCACAGAATTATGGCTTTTTGTTGATTTTTTCACTATATACTATGTAGAAATTTTGTGAACGCAACTCCTCTTAAACCAGATGGCAGATTTTGCTTAAACTTCCAGGGATGAACAACCTTAATGTGTAGATGGTAGTAAAGGAAGGAATTTTTGCTGCAGCCAAATTTAACAGAATTATGGCCCTTTGTTGATTTTTTCACTATATACCATTTAGAAATTTTGTGAACGCAACTCCTCTTAAACCGGATGGGAGATTTTGCTTAAACTTTCAGGGATGAACAACCTTAATGTGGAAATGGTAGTAAAGGAAGGAATTTTTGCTGCAACCAGATTTAACAGAATTATGGCCCTTTGTTGATTTTTTCACTATATACCATTTAGAAATTTTGTGAACGCAACTCCTCTTAAACCGGATGGGAGATTTTGCTTAAACTTTCAGGGATGAACAACCTTAATGTGGAAATGGTAGTAAAGGAAGGAATTTTTGCTGCAACCAGATTTAACAGAATTATGGCCCTTTGTTGATTTTTTCACTATATACCATTTAGACATTTTGTGAACGCAACTCTTAAACCAGATGGTAGATTTTGCTTAAACTTCCAGGGATGAACAACCTTAATGTGTAGTGGTAGTAAAGGAAGGAATTTTTGCTGCAACCAAATTTAACAGAATTATGGCCCTTTGTTGATTTTTATGCCCCCACAATGTGGGAGCATATAGCGTTGCACTTGTCCGTCCGTCCGTCTGTCAGTCCGTCCGTCTGTACGTCCCGAAATCTTGTGAAAGCATCTCCTCTTAAACGAGATAGCAGATTTTGCTTAAACTTACAGGGAGGAACAACCTTAATGTGTAGATGGTAGTAAAGGAAGGAATTTTCGCTGCGACCAAATTTAACAGAATTATGGCCCTTTGTTGATTTTTTCACTAGATACTATGTAGAAATTTTGTGAACGCAACTCCTCTTAAACCGGATGGCAGATTTTGCTTAAACTTACAGGGATGAACAACCTTAATGTGTAGATGGTAGTATGGGAAGGAATTTTTGCTGTGACCAAATTTAACAGAATTATGGCCCTTTGTTAATTTTTATGCCCCCACAGAGTGGGAGCATATAGCGTTGCACTTGTCCGTCCGAGTGTCTGTCCGTCACGCCGTACGTCCGGCCGTCTGTCCGTACGTCCCGAAATCTTGTGAACGCAACTCCTCTCAAACCGTATGGCAGATTTTGCTTAAACTTCCAGGGATGAACAACCTTAATGTGTAGATGGTAGTAAAGGAAGGAATTTTTGCTGCGACCAAATTTAACAGAATTATGGCCCTTTGTTGATTTTTTCACTATATACTATGTAGAAATCTTGTGAACGCAACTCCTCTTAAACCGAATGGCAGATTTTGCTTAAACTTCCAGGGATGAACAACCTTAATGTGTAGATGGGAGTAAAGGGAGGAATTTTTGCTGCGACCAAATTTAACAGAATTATGGCCCTTTGTTGATTTTTTCACTATATACTATGTACAAATTTTGTGAACGCAACTCCTCTTAAACTGGATGGCAGATTTTGCTTAAACTACCAGGGATGAACAACCTTAATGTGTAGATGGTAGTAAAGGAAGGAATTTTTGCTGCAACCAAATTTAACAGAATTATGGCCCTTTGTTGATTTTGATTTTTCAATTTGTGGCACATGTAGTCCAAAAAATATTTGACCTAGAGTCATAAGATTGACAGAACAGTGGCGTGTGGGGGCATCCGTGTCCTATGGACACATTTCTAGTTTTTTTTAGTTTTGACAATATTTGTTTGTAAATTAATTATGCACCCCTTTTTGAAAAATTGTAATGCCCCAGGAGCACTTATTTGAAAATATACGGTACTATATTTTTATTATTATTTTTCTATTATAATTATTATAATTGTATTTTTATTATAATTATATTATTATTTACACCAGGTTTTATGGATATCTCACCAGAAGAAATGCGACTTGAAGCTTATGAAGCCTTGAAATCAGGAAATATTCAACCATATGTAAGTTTACATATAAAATTGGAGAATATTGCATACTTTTAAGTCTTAGTTATAGTAATACTTTGATAAAAATATCCCCTTATCAAGTTTGATAATAAACAATTTTTCTACCGAGCTACTGTCCCTGTTTTTCCTACTCATTAATAAGTTACCCTATATTATGTTACATGTTTAACCCTTGGTGTGCTGGCGTCTGTTTCTACCAATGCAGCTGGTGCAGACCAATATCACCAAGCATATCCATGCCATCTGCGGATGTTTCTAAATTCAAAATTTCACCATTTCGTGTTAAATGTTGAATTCTGCTTAAGCCGGTGCTAGGGGGCGTGGACGGTAACTTGCACTTTCCAGTACCGTCTATGAACAGGCTCAATCAAACCGAGCCTGTAAAATTTTCAATTTTGTTGTGTTGGGCTTCCTTTAGGGATTCTGCTTTACTCTATTTCATTATTCAGTCAGTACATAATTGAAATTTCCCCTTTAAAACAATGAATAGTCTTGCCCTAATTAAAATATGGTCAAGTTGATAGAAGATACTAAGGGTGGTAAGGTGTAACAGTCCTGGCTACCTCTCCTGGCTACCTCTCCAACACTAAGGTAGCTAGATGGCTGTTATTAAAAATCAGGTTGTCAGAACAGCACACTTTGACAATGTTTAGTCAGTTTTGTTTCATTATAAATAAATTTTTTTGGTGAGGAAATAACTTTTGATACTCATTTTTTTACACAAATATCCCTTATTTATCCTGCCTTTATGTTACAGTACACTTAAAATTCTGATTAAATAATTTAAATTAGTTCCTAGAACCAGCCAATACTAAGCGATGAGTGTTGCTTAAGGAAGCAACAGCTTGCCCCCAGCAGGGTTTGAGCCAAAGAACTGTCTTTTAATGTATCCATGTAATTTCACTCATTTATTTGAAACAGGTACAGAAACTAGAGGGAGCATTTAATCAACTGAATACACAGAGACAAGAGTTAAAAAATCCAAATTTATCGTTAAAACAGAAATTGGTAAGATTTTCTTTACTTTAATTATAATGCTTTCTTTGCTTGGAATACTTATAAGTATAATGCTTTCTTTGCTTGGAATACTTTCGTCTTTGTTATGACCATAGGCTGACAAATGTTTACTGAAATACACATCTTACTGTCCTGGTTAACATTTTGTAACTATTTTACCCTTATTTGTCAGGATTGTAATTTTTTTAATATCATCAGGTCTGTGGCATGGTGGTTATGGTTCAAACCACTTTCCCCTCACCTCTGTAGAATTGAATTCCAACAGGGACTTAGGATTATTTCATGGTAGGAAGCTATCCAGCTAGGTACTTTACGCCGTCGGTTTATTCAGGTGCCTGTTTGTGCCTGAAATGATGCAGGGAAGGGTACCAGAGGTTGGTAAGTCGCCATATAACCTGTGCTGGTATGACATTAAACCTAACCAACTAAAAAAGTTAAAGACATACAATGTGCCCAATTACTGTGACTTGGACATCATTTTTGGCCCAAAAATAGGAAAACTATATTTTTCCCAAATGTTGGTACAGAAAATTTTTAAGGGATATTTGATATAGAAATGAATAACTCACATGAGTTTAAAGTTATGAATCGGATTCAATTTTTCTAATGTAGCTGTTGTACTTTTGGGTCAGATGGCCCCCAGTATGTAGAAGGTTGGCCTCGTTCTATAAAGGTGACATTGATGTATGATGAAGGCTGGCCTTGTTCTTTGATGGTGGCATTAACTTATAATTATCACCGTAAGTGTACGAGGGTTACAAACTTACTGTTCTTAAAATGACTTGCTTGCGTCAAACAAGCAATGATGAATTAAAGTCACATGACCAGCTTATCTCTTTATAACTTTTACAACTTGTTTTTGATTGATTGCAGATTTCATTTATAGATGACTGTCGGAGGAAGAAAAATTCAGGGTACGTCACTCTTCTTTTATTGATCAATTCAACGTGGGTTTATTTCAAATAACAATCAAGTTATCGCCGTGTTTTGTTGAACCCTGATAGAATGTTGAAGTGCATAAAAATACAAAAATTGTCATGATTTAAAAGGGATTATTCATCATGATACATCATTATTTGAACTCTTTGTTGATTATTGTAAATCTTCCTAACGGAGGTGGATAGAAAATGAGTAATTGAATATATTAATATTTTAATTACATTGTTTCATGTCTGATATATCAGAAAATTTAATGTCAGGTCTTTGAATCCCATACCAATAGGAGTATTTTCCTCAAACTTGGCTCAAATGTTCACCTTAATAAGGCCATGTGCCAAGGCCTGGCCTAGGCTGTGCTAACTTGAGGTTAAAGATAATCCTTGATGGTCAAGGGTCAAATAGGAGACAATTTAAATGAATCTTTTACACTGAAGGATTTTCTTCAAACTTTGCTCAATTTTTACCTCAGCAAGGCAATGTGTGTTCTAGAACCTATGCCACAGCTGTGCTGGCTTAAGAAGGTCAAAGTTCAAATATTTTACAATGTGTCTGCTATATCCTATGCCCATGTAGCATTTTTCTTCAAACCACTCTCAAATGTTCACCTCAACAAGGCAATGAGCAAAACATCATGAGGACAATGCTCATGGTAAAGGTCACCCTTTAAAGTCTAATTCAAACATTTTGTGCTTGACTATTTATTCTTTACTTTTCAAATGACTTATTTTTACAAACATAATTTTTTTTTATTTAATAAATACTGATAAAATTGCAATACATAATGTCATAGAAATGCATTGGGTATTCCTTCCTCCTGTTAAACACAACATTTTCTTGAAACTGACCAAGCATTGTTTTATAAGAACATGCTTTCAGGCTTGTTCAACTGAGCAAGGGATGTCTGTGCTTTAAACCACTTCCCTCTCATCATTGTGGGTTTGAATTCTGACAGGGACTTTCAATTCTTTCATGTGAGGAACCTGTTCAGCTAGCTTACAGCATGTCGGTGGTTCTACTCAAGTTCCCGTCTGTGCCTGAAATAATGCATATAAGGATACCTGAGGTCTCCCTCTGCCAGAACATTGACATATGACTTATACTTTGTGACATGAAATCAAACCAAACAAATTTAACTGAGCACAATGTACATTACTGGTACTCTTGAACAAAATACTTTTACATTTGTATATACATGTAATTTGAAACAATGTTATGTTAATTAAAGTTACATCTTCTGGTTTGTAATAATTTCTTGTTGTCTATACATGATACATATTAATTATAATGTATGCTTTCAGGTCGGGTGGAACAGTATCGTTATTT
>NW_026863757.1:0-209068 GCF_026571515.1 Ruditapes philippinarum | reverse complement strand
AATGTTTTCTGTAGTTTATTATTTCTTAACTAAATATCCATTGTTTCCTCCTGAATACTCTGTATGATTGATTCTGAATAATAATAAAATATGTCTACAATTACTTCATGAATCAAATGTATTTTTCTTTTCTGTCTTTCTGCATTATAAGCATTACATCAGCATTCTTACAGTAAAATGTCATAGACATATTTATTAGTTACCGTTAGCCAGAATCTGAGTAATCTACAATATTTGTTCTTTATTACAGTTGAATATCCAAATAAACCAGATTCGACAAAAGAATGAGTGAGTAAATGAATAGATTGATGAAATATAGAGAGGGACATTACTTTAAAGTAAAAAAAGCACCTCTCACACAGTTCACAATATATATGTTCACGCCCCTGTGCTTTCGTTAATAAGTATTTAATCCCATTTTTGCCACATGTCGTACACCGTAGAACGTCGCGAGCAGAAGATCTGACAAGTTCATTTTACCGATACTTTTCAAAGTAAACATTGACTAAAAACCCGCAAACGAAAGCATTTTAAATTGCCGTTTGAGTGTTTATTTCGATAAGAATTGTTTATTACATATTTAACATAATTATTTTAACAGTTTCGGCGTTAATATTGTCGTCTACTTGTTTTTTTAGGCAAACAAACAGCTTCGTCAATTAATATTTCTTCTTCGATTGCAGAAGTCGCAACATCTATCTCCTCAGAGATTTCCTCCATACACAGCATACTTGTTTTTTTTCTTTCTGAAAACAATCTTTAAAGAACTCCAATGAAGATTTTAACGCAAATAGACCGAAACTATATTTTCAAGATTTTTGTATAACTAGATGTATGTCTAGACCAATAACTCATGTACGCATTTTCAGATCATTTACTCACTCTGTTTCTCAAAAATAATCAATATTATTGTGCAAATTCGCCCGAAAAATGAAAATCGCTTTTTACTCAAATCGGTAAAAAATCACATAACAATCGATTATCAATTTAAAACCGTGTATATTTATATATCATTATTTGCTTGGTTTAAAATTTAAGTGTACCTGTCGGTTAAAGAAATTATTTCGAAATTTATTATTTTAGACTATTGGACCTCAGTAAAGCTCATTTATGTACAGCAAAAGTTAATCAAATCTTTGTTATTTTACTACTTTGAAGATAAATCGGTACCATGCAAGCGTATCGACAAGATTTACTATCTCGTGGCCACGAGTTACTATTTCGTGGCCACGAGTTACTAAGTCGTGGCCACGAGATAGCTAAGTCATGGCCTCGAGATACTATGTCGTGGCCACGAGATACTATGTCGTGGCCACGAGATACTATGTCGTGGTCACGAGATAGCTAAGTCGTGGCCACGAGATACTATGTCGTGGCCACGAGTTACTGAGTCGTGGCAACGAGATAGCTACGTCGTGGCCACAAGGTATATAACCAATCAGAAAACACCATTTATATGAATTTCCCTTATTAACTAGACATGTGCTATAGTACAAGGATGTCCCTACTTCACCAGCCTGTAAAAGTGCCATTTATACAACTTATTGACTGGCCAATAATTTTACATTTAGCGTCACTGCGACCCTGATTTTTGACCCAATGACCTCGAAATTATTAGATGTCATCTACTAATAAGGTGCAATGATCTTCCTGGGTTATATAAACCTTGGCTTATCACTTCTAAATTATTCATCAGACAAGGATTTACCTTATAGGCTACTATCTATCTACTGTCCATGGGCAATGTCCCTTCCAAATAAAATAAACCAGGATTTATTCCTTCTGATGATATCGTATAAACAAGGTAAAGAGGCCGAAGTACGTACAAGCTGACCAATTCGATCACAAAATTGTCCCAAAAAAGAGCTTTAGTCAAAATTAATGTCTGATGGGCCTTGTAAGGTGACTTTCTAATATGATCCTAAAGACAAGTTCAAAGTGAATTTCTTCAGTATTTTCAAAGATTAATGTTGCATGTAAAAGGAAGTTATAAAATCTATTAATTTTATAATATAAATATAGTGTATTCTGATTGGTTAATTATCTCGTGGCAACGACTTAGCTATCTCGTGGCCACGGGTTACTTACTCGTGGCCACGACATAGTAACTCGTGGCCACGACATAGTATCTCGTGGCAACGACTTAGTTATCTCGTCGCCACGACATAGTAACTCGTGACCACGACATAGTATCTTGTGGCCACGAGATAGTACCTCGTGGCCACGACTTAGCTATCTCGTGGCCACGACTTAGTAACTCGTGACCACGACTTAGTAACTCGTTGCCACGACTTAGCTATCTCGTGGCCACGACTTAGTAACCCGTGGCCACAACATAGTATCTTGTGGACAAGACTTAGCTATCTCGTGGCCACGACTTAGTATCTCGTGGCCACGAATTAACTATCTCGTTGCCACGACTTAGTAACTCGTGGCCACGACATAGTATCTCGTGGCCATTACTTAACTATCTCGTGGCCACGACTTAGTAATTCGTGGACATGACATAGTAACTCGTGGCCACGACAAAGTATCTCGTGGCCACGACTTAGCTATCTCGTGGCCACGACATAGTAACTCGTGGCCACGACTTAGTAACTCGTTGCAACGACTTAGCTATCTCGTGGCCATGACTTAGTAACTCGTGGCCACGACATAGTATCTCGTGGACAAGACTTAGCTATCTCGTGGCCACGACTTAGCTATCTCTTGGCAACGACATAGTAACTCGTGGCCACGACATAGTAACTCGTGGCCACGACTTAGCTATCTCGTGGCCACGACTTAGTTTCTCGTGGCCACGACATAGTAACTCGTGGCCAAGAGATAGTATCTAGTGGCTACGACTTAGCTATCTCATTGCCACGACTTAGTAACTCGTGGCCACGACATAGTATTTCGTGGCCATTACTTAAGTATCTCGTGGCCACGACTTAGTAACTCGTGGCCACGACATAGTTACTCGTGGCCACGACATAGTATCTCTTGGCCACGACTTAGTTATCTCGTGGCCACGACATAGTAACTCTTACTCGTGGCGACGACATAGTATCTCGTGGCCACGAGATAGTATCTCGTGGCCACGATTTAGCTATCTCGTGGCCACGACTTAGTAACTCGTGGCCACGACTTAGTAACTCGTTGCCACGACTTAGCTCATATTCATATAACAAATACACTAAGTCGCATTTAATATGCTAAATGATACTGTCTAAAATCGTGCCAACACGTGTACTCCCTTTTGATAAATAACCCTGACAATTTCAGTTCATTTCTTTTTATTAACAAGCGAGTTTTTGCATAATAATAGTCTGGAAACTTTCAATGCTTAAGCTGGCTGTTTCAATGCTTTCTTTGATATTTTATTCTATACAGGGTATGTTTCAACATAAAATGACCAAAGCTATGCTATTGCTCGTATCTGGAATACAAAATTGGCATTGATACATTTATTTCCCTAAAGAATCGTTAATGCGGAGGTCAAACGCGAATGCAATTTCTTCTGTTAAACAAATAGCTTCTCGTACTGCTTCCATACATGCATGTCAGTTGGCGCTAATTTCCAGTGAGTATTGATGTTTTATACAAAGTCACAACAATTATGTAAATGTGTGTTTGTTTCTTTTACGTCAAAATGTAACAAAGTGCAAATATAGAATAGCTTCCTTAGCTTTCTAAAAGAAGAAAACTAATAAAAATAAAATAATTGAAATTGTTTTCACAACAGACAAAATGATTATCAACTAATTATCCGCGAAAGTTTGTTGTTAATTACAGACAACTTAAAAAATTAAATTTACAATTTCTCAAGAGATTTCACTTCGTTGGCAAATAATGAAGAGTTACACTAAATGCACTGTGTCTCCTTCTTAATTGAATTTAAGTCTGGCGATGTACAAACAATTGCTTATGTTAAAAACGATCGTACGATTGCACGAGTTTTGTTTGTTTCATTTTTTTCTTCACAAAATGTTTGAGTGAATATCGACGTTCCAGAAGCTAGCTAAATAGCTTGCTTATATACAAGGGTCCAAAGTCCTTAGCGAGATTCTCACCCTCAGCAGTGATTGGCAAGGGTTTTGGATTTTTATATGTTAATTTCTTCAAACGAAAAGGGAGCGCATTGCTTAATTATAGTAAAAGAACAAAATAAGTTTACACGGCGCAATATTGTTCAAGGAAGAAAGTCCCAAGAAAATATCCTTTCTAACACTAAACGAATTAATTTTTTTGTTTTATTTATTTATTTTTTTTTTAGGGAGGGGGGTTTCAAAGAGATTTGAATACCATTTCAATATGATAATTAATTTTATTACATCTCATTTAAGAAATCTTATTGTAAATTTGTAAAAATATTGGCACCTATTTCTTAAACAAACTCGAAAGATCATAGATATGATTATCTGACATGATGCGTTGGACCCATATAGGCGGCACTTACATCATCAGGTGAGTGCTGCATCAACTTAATTGTGTAAAAACATATCTAACCACTTGGCAAGATACAAGTTAATGAAATGGTGTAAAGACGTAAACAAATACAAAAAGAACTTTGAAATTTTAAACATATTATTTTGTCATGTCAGTCAGGAATGATAAATATATGAAAACATATCGTGCTGCATTCGGGAGTGTCTTTTTTTCTATTTGGACAGATGGAAAAGTTTTCATTGCATCTTTTTCCAATTAAAATGGTTGATAATGCTATTGTTTAAAGTTAATGTAAAGACAATAGCATAATTATCCTAAGGTAAAAATAATTATCAGCATAACAAAAGTAATTGTCGGATAGGGTATTATACTACGATAAAAATGTACAACACGTTGTGTCTGGTTTATACGTCTATTCAAACTACTAACGTTATACTACAAAACATAGGAAGTGACGTACTCTAACGTCACGCATACGTTGGCGTCATTTAACGGCACATGCATGTGAGCGCAATTCCCGACATTCTGGGGGCCGAAAAATGATAAATTATTAAAATTAATATCAGTTAATTTCATCAAATCTTATATATAACTCTTTTCTAAAATACATTTAAATAAAAGTCATTGTTTTAAAATAACGCAAATGTCACTCAATTGATAATTCATACATCTTATAAATGTTTATAGTTTGTGTGCGCGAAATTGTAACTTCAATAACAACTGTACTCCTTCTCGTTCTCTACGTGTCGTAATCTATGAACGCTTCATGTGCGGTGCTTGATTGTAAAGTTGCAGTCTGTGCTTGATTTGTGGGTTGATATTCGGTTGAAGATTGGGTTGACTCGCTAGCACCGGTATTTAGATTTGGATCTGGACTACTTTCACATATACTAGTGTGATGTTTTCTTCTACATTTAAAGCACCTGTAGTTTGATGGACAGTTAATGACTTGGTGTTGATTATTCAAGCAATTAAAACATAAATGTTTATTTCTTATAACGTCTTTTCTAGCTCTCACATCAGTTACTTTTGTACAGTCTTTGGCATTGTGAAATTCGTTGCAAAAAATGCACTGTTCCTGGTCATCAAACGTTTCGCGTGCGGAATTCTGTGTCACGTGACTTCCGGTTCCTGTTTTCTGTCTCGCGCTCGTGAAAAACGACGCTGTAGTTCTATAACCTGTTAAATCATCAGTAGTCTGCCCGGCCTCCATGATATTCAGTTCACGGAATAACGCTTTTCGTAAAGTTTCTAATAACCACTCATCGCTGCCATTTTCTCGTGCTAAACTCTTGCGAATTTCTGCCGGAAGTTTGTCTATAATGACCGGTACTAAAAGCGTTCCATATGTATTTTGATTTTGGCCTAGGGACTCCAATCCACGGATATAAGCTTCTAATTTGTCGATATAATTTCTCATACTGTGTAGAGTATTGCTCGGGGCTGGCAGGTTTAGTAACGCCTGTATATACGCATGAATGATTTTATGAGTCTGTCCGAACCTCTCCTTCAGTAAATCGACTGCTTGTATGTAATTTGCATTCGTTAGTGCAAATCCTTGAATAACTTGAGCCGCACTGCCTTCTAGTTGCGTCTTCAAATAATTAAATTTTTGAACTTCTGTAAGATTCGGGTTTTGATGAACAGATGAATCAAAAGCATCCCAAAAACTTTGCCATTCGAGAATGTCACCACTAAAGACAGGCAGTGATAATTTCGGCAGTCTGTGATAAAGCGACGTGTTTGAATGAAAAGTACTCACATTTTGCAAAGAACTGTTACCATTATTCACGTTATTATTTTCGATCAGGGAACCACTTCCGTCTTTGTTCTGGTTTTGCGGGTTAGTTGGTTCGCTATAAGCATTCTGTTGTTCTTCAGTGTTGCTTTTTCTGTTTTCGCTATAAGCTCGAAGTTCTCTCACCTTTATCTCCAACGTTAATCCATATTCTTCACTATTTACTACCTCCTCCTCGATGTCGATTACTTCCGTTAGTTCTAAAATCTTTTCGTTTAAAGATTTGATCGTCTCTGCTTTTCTGACAATGGCTTCGAGAATTGCGCTAAATTCTATCATTGATGAATTCTCTTTTCCCCGTTCAATTCGTTCAAGCTGAACTTCTACACATCTTCGTTGACCTTCTCTCACTGATCGCAATTTATCTATCTTCATAATGTTTTCGTCACGGCACCAATGTCGGATAGGGTATTATACTACGATAAAAATGTACAACACGTTGTGTCTGGTTTATACGTCTATTCAAACTACTAACGTTATACTACAAAACATAGGAAGTGACGTACTCTAACGTCACGCATACGTTGGCGTCATTTAACGGCACATGCATGTGAGCGCAATTCCCGACAGTAATCAAGCTTCTATAACAAATCAACCTACAAACATTTTCAAGCTAAGCATACAAAAAACCCAGAATTATTTCATACAGTGGTTTCAATATTGTTCCCACGAGAACAATTTTACAGGTATTCGTTTATTTCTTATCAAATTTAGTTTTTCATTTTGTGTTATTTTTACTTTTATATTATGTTAAGATTTTAAAGTGTCATTTTTTATTATGCATTGTACACAAGTATTTACAAGGCATTTCATAAAACTTATGTCCTATGATAAGAGTGAATTCTGGACAAAGTAGAATCAAATGATCTTAGACCTTATGTTTTATGAACTTGTATTGTGTTTATTTGTTTTGCTTTATATTTTTATTTGCTCGTGTAGAATAAATTGTAATTTAATCATGATTTAAACAAAGAGTGAAAGTTTACAAAAATGATTGTTGTTTTTTTTTTCTTATTCCTTGTTTGCGTCACATCGCATTGAATAATTCTTATTTGTCTTACATAAAAACGATGCGTAAGATAATAAACCTAGTCATGTTTTACGTTATCTATTTATGTATGTGACATTGTTAATGAGATCTAAGGGTGTGTATTCTTTATTTATTACATTTTTATTAGTCGTATAATACTCTTTATGCTTCATGGAAAATTCTAGGCAAAAGATTGATTGGTATCTCGCTGACATTACTATCAGTTTTACTTGTTAAGAATTCTGTGTATGTCTGCTTATCATTTGTATCAACAAAAAAATGTTTACAAGCATGGTCTTTCGCAATATAAACAAATTCATTATTGAATTGAAAATATAAAACAATAAAAGTGTTAATGAACAGTGAACGTTTACGTCTCGACTCATTTTAAGCAAAACATGTCAATCAGAAAATCATTATTATATTAAAAAACTCGCATTTTTTTCAACAACAATTTAGTTTTTCTTTTCAAATACCACATCTCTATGTTAATCATTACCTTGAGATCCCTCGAGAGCAATGACATGAATTTTTAAAGGAGAAAATGACCGACACTATCTTAATTAGACTCATGTTACTAGGTGCAATATCTCACATATAACACAAAAAGCGATCATTTGTATCTACGCTAAGACATTTTCAAACATTAGGTTAAACTGGATTTTTTTAGTTTTTGTGCGTTCATAAATAGAGTGTATGTAATTCATTAAATATAAGTTTAAACATATTTTATTCATAATTATACACAGTGCATAGTATATATTCATTCAATATATACAATGTTGAAGTGGATTAGAATGAAATATATGAAATCCTACATACATGTAGTTCTTCTCCGACTCTATTTTAATTAATAGAAAAATGATGGCATCAACCTACAGAGACAATGTGTATGAATTAATATACTATGTTATCTACGATCAAGCAAATACTTAAGACGTCTCATAACATTAATTCCTGGCCAAGCCTTGTTTTTAATGTTTTTCAATACGTTCATGCCAGGATACATCATCTGAAAGAAAACAGCCTTCGTGTTTGTGAAATTCAACCACAGGGATGCTTACATTAGACATAGTTGAGGATGGTACGGTCTAATAAACATTAAATATTCATTATTTGTGTCATACATTGGTGAGTAATACGTGCACAAAGGCTTACATTTATATTCTAAATCAAGAAGGTAATTGTAAACTATTTACTTTTAAGAGTATGTTTCAGACTGATACTTTATATTAACAGAGAGAAAGTGAATGATTAAATAAAATAATCTTTGGATTTTGGTGATTTGCCAGACTCTATTAGCAGTTAATTAAAAACATATAATTCCAAACGGATATTTATTTTATTCTAAAGAGAAAATAGCTTTACTATAATAATATATCGTCTCCACATAAACCTGACAGCCACTCTTAGAAATGTGTATATTTCAACATACATCTTATTAACTCAAATCTACCTTCAGTATCGTCTTATCGTCCTATTTCGTCACGCATTGTTTATTTATCCTTTATATTAACACACACAAAAAAGAGACAATTCCAACAAGTCATGTATAAGTCTTTAGGAAGATAACAATTGTATGTGAATATATTTTTATCTGAAAAGATTAACCAAGATATATATACTTCAAAGTGTTGGTGTGTTTGCCAACATACAACAAAACGATCATATATATTATTATTACCTTGATTAACACTATACATAATTTTATACTTGATAATTTATTAGCACTTTCAGCTTAAAAAATTAGGAGATATAGTGGCAAAGGTATCTAGATTTCAACTAAAAACCCTTGTTTCAAACCCTTTAATGTCAGGTCCAGGGGGAATTTTTACAAAACGTTCTGACAACATCTAAGATCTCGACTCAATTCAAGAATTTCTATTACCTACACACGCTATTTGTGAAGCTATTATAACATTTAAAACTAGTCTTGTTTGAACCATATAAACTATAAGAGCACATAATACCCTTTGGAAGTCTAATTTCAAATAAATTACGCTTATTCTGAAAGTTTTTTGTACTTAGTGTGTCTGGATTATAAAACGTGTATATTTATTGTTTATTGCAGTATTAGTAAGAAGGTAATTGATTGTGTTTTGTCAATCATATAGGGTTTGCAAGCGGAAACATTGTTTTTTAGGATTCTTAATTAACGAACCTTTTTAGTATCTTTAACAATTATTAATTTCAAAAACAAATCGATTAAATACACGTGTTGCGTACGTTATCTTGTTGTGTTATAGCACTGGCCAAATAAGCATCACTTCCGGTTTTTAATTGTGTTTCATATCAAATTTTTATTAATAAATCACATTACATTAATATATCTAATACATGTATAATGTCCCAAGACACGAATCTTCGGACACATCAAATTTAAACATCATTTATACCTCTTGAAACAATAAAATATTGTTTTCATCGATTCAGATGTTTAAAGTGACAAGTAAAAAAGTCACTTTGTCAGTTTTATATGATTAAAATCACAACTTTATTATTCCCGAAAATTGTTAAATTATATTTAAAATTGAATGTTTTATGCAAAAGCCCTGGATTAAATTGCTCGTCATTGTGATTTATGTCTTCAATTATTTCGTGCCTTAAATAAAGTATCCTTTCGATTCTTTTGAGATTTTAGGCTGCCCATTAAATTGGTGATTTTTATTACATTTGTTTATTTTGTTGTAGTTCTTCTTCAGTATTAAGTTTTCTTTTGCGTCAGGTGGGCAAGTCAGGATGTGATTAGCAAAGCTAACATTCATAGGTATTTAGTATTGGAATACAATTTAAACGTTTCATTTTATATGCAACAAAGCAAATGTACAAATCATATAGGTAACGGACTTCGTGAATTTTGACTTATGGACAGAAACTAGAAGTTTGTAGAAATAAGTTTGGACAATCTGGCTGTTGATGTTATATTTAAAACGCATGCTTTAAGATAATTGATAAAATGTTTGTTTTATCAGATATATTTTTGTGTTATTTTAACAGCCAACACTATGCGGCTGATTTTTATGTCTTTTTGTTTCAAAAGTACAAGTAAAATTTTACAGATTCATTGTCATTTATTCTTTAGAGATTCTACTCTAACATTACGTCATTTAGATAAGAGAAAATACAAGGACACTAGTAATAGTGTTATGCTTTGAACATACTTTCATAACTTATGTTACTTTATTATAAATTATGAACACGTTTTAGCTTAAGACAATGCAAAATCTGTTCCATTAATACCTGATCCAGTGATTGCTGGATTTGGATTATGAGAAATCTTTTGCTTTCATCTCAATCCAAATCGTTCACTGAATGAATGAAAGAATGAATGAATGAAGGAAGGAAGGAAGATCCTTGACAAATAATCTATTTTGTTTTTCAAACAAACATTGAATGTAAGATTTTCTTACAGAAAAAGGTAGTACTATGTTCTACAATAAACGACAACATAGATTTTACTTATAGCGTTAGTTTCACCATGTCAATTAAAAATATAAGAGTGCTATATTGTTTAACTTTGTGTTATAGTAACAACGTAAAAATACTTAAAAAAGTATTACCATAGATAATCATGAACTTAAAATAAAATCGTGTTGTCTTTGTTATGATATGTTTTGGACTTATTTTGTTATATAGTCTAAAATATTTAAATAGCACCATTTACAATAGATGTTTATGAACTTAGAATAATAACTCATGTCAGTATTATCATTAATTCATTTTGTAATGCTTTAACCTCCATATTGAATACACTTACCTTTTCATTCACAAAGTAAAATAACACCGCCACTAAAAGTAGTGCCTGAAAGATTGGCGGATTGATTGCATCTTAAGAATAAAAACCAATACAACGCAGATAGTTTAAAATGGCAGACACTTACTTATTAAGTTGTCTATTGGTACATGTAGAAACAGCTAATGTTTCTCAAAATTATTTCTTTATTATTAAACGAATTTGACAGGTAATATTCTGATTCTGTCAGAAAGGATATTCATTCAAACTACTTGTCAAAATATTGTACAACACATATTGATTCCTGTCATTTTGTAGATCATTTTTACAGATCACCAAGACACAGTTAATTACATTAAATGAGATGTAAAACATTTTGCATGTAAGGTAAATATGTCAGCACTCGTTGGATATGCTCATTATCAAATCTACAACACTCCAAACAGCGGGATCAAAACCGATAAAAAGTTTGCTAGTCTTCTGTAAATAACAAAAGGAACAAAACAAAACAAAACGATCTGTAATAAACATTAAATTCCATATAAAAATAATCGTATTTATGGTTAAATGATTCCGAAATGTACTGTTAACTTATTAATCTTACTTGTTCATTGTATCCAATAAAATATTATTCAGGTGAGTTTTCATTCTTAGGCATAACATCCTCACACGGTCGGTGAAACACACAACCATTATCTGAACAAATGCAAGTGTAAAAGAGTCAAATATCCTGATATTAATGGCAACTTATATAAATTTGTACTGAAGTAACTGATTGAAATAATTATATGAATTCAGAAGGTATTTTATACATTCTCAAAATTCTAAAAGTGGCCGACAATTATGTGTATTAACATAATTAAACGCCAGTAACTTCATTGGTTATATTAAAAGCTAGTGTTCTATTTTATGAATATTTAATGCTCAAACTGTTAAGTATATATATTCTTCATTGAGTGTTGATATACATTTGTTTCACATCAAAAGTTTTCTCAAATCTGTAATGTTCTATTGATCATAAAATTTTACAAACAGAAAATATAATTTATATATACCGTCATTAAAGAATTAATATCTAATAATAATCGGATCAACATATTTATTAAATGTCATTTCAATCTCGTAAATTGCAATGCAAAACGAAACAATGTTTCGGTATTGCTTTAGCGTTACTTCCGGGTCAACATTTTTGTAAGCATTCGACTATTTCCATTTAAATATACTGCAAAAAATATATGAATATAAATGAAACAGAAAAAAAAACGGTAACAACAGTAGGGCTTCTCTTAAATTCGGCAATCATAATGACGAGCTAGAAATAAAGCTTATGTGAGTTTTCAAAACGTTGGCTTTTAATAACATATCGATTTTTGTAAATGACACGGACAGAGCCGAAATGGAACCGGACATTTAAATGTGTGATATAATGTTTTCATTATTGGTAAGTAAATAATATTTCTTTACACATTCCTACTATGGCGAAATGTCAGAATTAGAATTACCTGAGACTTAGTGTGAAATATTTGTATCATTAGTTTTGCCAATATCCATAAGATGAATCAATAAAATAAGAAAAATAAAATTATACATAGTTAAATGTGTAAATAAAAGTATTTACACATATTGTTAATGTAATGGGACTTATCCATTCTCTGTGTTCAAGCCCCTGTCACTGATAATAATGACATGACAAGACATGGTTGATTAACGATAAAAATACAACAAAATTCAAAGAAAGAAAAAACACATAAAAAGTTAACACAATGACAGCAAAAACGCCAAAGTGAAAGCGTATTAATAAAGTACTCCTGAATTCATTCTATTGAGGATATTGTGGCTAACAAATACATCCAGCGAGTTTCCTTAACTAAACGTTGTCAAGTATTATTATTTTTTTTCTATTGGCATGAATGAAAAATTATTGATACTATGTCCAACGGAATCAAAATTTTCTGAGACGTAATTATATGAGTTTTGCATTTGTGTTAAGTTCGACCAATACATTCTTTATTGCATTTTTTTGTACAAAATAAAATATTTATAACAAGTTCAATTGGATTTAATTTTGAATCTGAAAGAGAACGTAGCACTAGAAAAAAAACAGGTTTGTTTGTATATATACAGTACAAATACACAGAGTTTGATAACATTTAGAAACAATACACTGAGATCAAATTTTTTTTATTGATGAAGGAATCTAAATGTCTTCAAGATAAAACTTATATCGGCTAATACGTACCTAAGTTTTTTTACCAACTCTTTGTTTCAAATTATCTTCCCTTATTGGTCATCCTTTTTAACGCTACTGATTACGATAAGTGTTTGCTATCTCAAATTATGGATATCTCAAACCAGAAACATTTAAGAACACGACAATTAGAAATTTGTTAAGCCCATAGTCCTAATCCTTTTAGATATAAACTTCTACTCTACGTCGCTATTCATTTCGTCTGCCTTCTGGGTGCCCTACTTGGATGTGTCGGGTGGCTGCTTCCTGTGAACGTTGCCTTTGCCTTGTTGATCTCTATTCTTGTTTTTTTTTTAATTTGGCTTATTGGCGGCGTCCTTTTAATTTTATACTTTCTTCAAGTATATCTGATGAAAAATTATTGTTTTGGAATTTAAAAATTAATACTTCCAAAATGTTTGTATAAAATAAAAATGACAATAAATTGCCTTAAAGCGAAAAGTGCATGCACAAAGTCATTGCTAAACGGATAAAACACTACTTAAAATAGCAAAATAATATTTTGTTCCGAACATTTTATTCTATTTACGTACATTATTCATGTGTATTAAATAACATTCTATGTTACAACTTTTTCGGGAATCAACCATACAATATTGGAACCAATATAATTTTACTGTTGATAAATTTGATACAAAATATTACACATAAGATATAGATTAATATTATACCCTTTAAGTTTTCTATTATTAATAATTCTACTCGTAGGATATAACTAGAAAAAAACAGAAGAAGATTGATGATGTAATCCTAACAAATTTCTTCATTGTTCGAATCCAGTAGATAGAAAATGATATACTACCATGCGTCATTGAACGTTCTATTCGTGACCTGTATGAGAACACGTATTACACATTGCATTGAAGCGAACAAATGCAGATTTGCTGAATAAATGAGATATATACCACAAGTGATTTTTCTTGACATTTGCGCTCCTCTGTATGCAGTTATGATATATTGAGAACATATAATATGTGGTAACTGTATTGATGACATTATTTAGACATTGGATAGTGTAAGTTGTTATGGAGTTCAATATATCATTTGACGTGCTAAAAATATTTACATATATAAGAAGACGAATCATAAAAAACGAGAACAAAGATCAACAAGGCAAAAGTAAAGTCAGATGACGCAGCCCCGACACATTCCGGCCACAACTGCAGGGCACCCAGAAGGCACCGAACCACAACTGGGAAAAGTCACAATAAGTGAAATGATAAGATCTAAAAGGAACCCATACTGTAATTGAAGGGACAAAATTATGGGGGAAAAGGTCAGGGTACTCACGGGGGATAAGTCGGGGATGGAAAGAAAATATTCACCGTTAAACTTTAACAAGATAAGATATCACAAAAAATGCAAACATTTAAAATATTAACTTATACACGTGAAGGAACACAGAGGGGTACCGACTTGGAATTAGTAACACCACTGGGGAGTTTTAAATCGGTTAAAGGCGCGCCAAACCTCACTATTAGCCCTTAAATGGTCCTATATGACGAGACATTGTAAATAAAATTAATCTTCGCCAAATGAAATTCAAACAATAGTCATGGTTATATTAGACGTATTTCAGTCTACTGGCAAGGTTTTACTACTATCATATTTTTTTAGGTTTATATCTAAATAGTTGTTACAGTATTTTATTCTATTACCAACATAGCCAGACCTGTATATTATGCTTATTATTATATGATTAGCATTCAAACTTTGTATGTAAGGATACCAAATTATGTGTTACACACAAATCAAAATGGCATACTATATTTACACTGTTTGATCAATTACTAGTTAGCTTACAAAACAATTTATGTCTGAACATGTTGCATCAGTATAGAAATTTATTCGAAATTGCTCTTCAGTAACAACGAGTGATGTCATTTTAACAGAAGTTTGAAATGTCACTTTAAATATAGCTTACTCTCTTCCATCATTCACATACTGTTAGTTATTATATCGAAAAGATACAATTATAACTAATTTACTTGTGTTCCATTTATTCTTTAAAGTTTGTACACTCAATATATACAT
Organism: Ruditapes philippinarum; assembly: GCF_026571515.1. Lineage (NCBI taxonomy): Eukaryota > Metazoa > Mollusca > Bivalvia > Venerida > Veneridae > Ruditapes > Ruditapes philippinarum. Next base: position 193,794 of record NW_026863757.1, on the reverse strand, counting down.
GTTGTGATGAAAACAAAACAAATTCGATTTATATAAAACACAGATTAGGCGTTCGAAATTAAGCTGTATGAAAATATTTGACGTTAACATAAAGTTGTTTTCCTTCAAAACGAAGGAAAAAACTTTTATCTTCTCGGGCAGAAGAAAGCTAGCTGATACAGAAAAGCTTTGTTTTATGTATCAAACAAGTATTACTACTTATATTTGAACGAGTGTTTCGTGTTTAACAGCACTCTACTGATAACAACAACTTCATACATACTATGGCAGGCATCTATAGAACGCCAAGAATAGCTGAAGTTTGGACCGAAATCAGAAAATAGTTCGATGAAACACTTAACTATTGTTAAATAGAATGTGCTTTTGTTATTCAAGTACGAATGTTTCCAATGTATAACTTTTTTCTCTATCAATGCATAGAAACTGTTCATTTTAGACTGTTCTAAATATACTGTCATTTGTATTAGCCACAATTTTACGTAGTGTTAATTGTCATTGTCTAAGGGATAGAGACCGTATCTATATAATTTATTCTGTGTGATTTAGGGTACAAATTGACCTACGCATTTTATCATTGATGAGACAGGACATTTTCATCTAATTAAATAACTGGTCAGATGAATATGTTACTACAGAGTTTATCGGGTATCATTTTAGTCTTATCTACAGAGACTTTAATTTTACAATGTATGCATACGTTGAGCATTTGTTTTATAGAACAAGAGTACGTACCGACTTATAGTAAATTTAAATTGTGGCAACGGTTAAATTAAATGAAACTTAGTTCAATACTGGTAAGAAAGCATTGTTAAAAAAGTACCTGCTTTTGCGCTGTAAATATATATTACATACTTAACGCATATAAATTACCACTTTGTTATAGATTAATAAGTTGATAAACGAATATAACTAATAATAATGCATTGAATAAATTGACATCATATTTTCTTGTAAGATTCAGTAGGATGTCTACACTACATGAAATCGACATGATCTAAGTTTAGATAGATGTTGTCAAATTGCTTTGCACCTGAACATTGTTGTTTAAACATATCTCTTAAACTGTGATACACTATATTAAGCACAGTATATCAATTGGTATAAATGACAACTTTTGAACGTTTAAATCGGGTTTATACAAGAACCCACTTCATCTTACAAGCATTGCTTTTTCCGTTGTTGTTTGTTTTGTGTATGTGTTGTTTTTTCTGTCTTTTTTTTACTAGCAAACAAGTAGAAAAGATCCATTTTTACAATCTGTAAATTAGCGCCTAATTGTTAAACGTGGTTAGACGGCATTCATGTGGAGCCAATTTCTGTTAGACGTTCTAAACGACATTTCCTTTGTGTATCATATATTGTCTGTACTGAAGACGACTGTATAGTCGAACGGGACAATGTATATAATGATATTTAACAACATCAATTATACTGGAGTTCTCTTTGTAATTTAACATTATTCGCTCTTAGGAAAACATTCGAAGATACAGCCATTTTGGAATTATTCTTTCTTAAGTACAACAATAGATGGCTAAAATGCTAATATTCTACTGCACTAAAAGTAAACATGTGTTGAAAGTCTTTTCGGGGGGACCATACGCCGCTTTTCTTGGAATGACACTTCTGTGTGACATTGAATGTTCATTTGCGGATGTTTTTTTTAATTCAAAATTTCACCATTTTTATGTTTAAATGTTGAATTCTGCTTAAGCCGGTGCTAGAGGGCGTGGACGGTAACTTGCACTAAACCAGAACCATCCATGAATATGCTTTATCAAACCAAGCCTGCAGCATGATACAATTTTGCCATGAAGGTCTTTCTTTAGGGAATGTGTTTTTCTCTATTTGAATAGGAAATATTTGAACGCCGTCGGTCAACTCACGAATACTGTCAATTTTTAACAAAGCTGTAAAAAGTTGCCCCGTACTTCACTTCAGTGTTGTTATATTTTTCTATTACTTTAAATATAGCTTACTCTCTTCCATCATTTACATACTGTATGTTATTATATCGAATATATATAATTATTACTAATTTACTTGACCGTTGTCCATTTATTCTCAATATATACATGTTGTGATGAAAATAAAACAAATTCGATAGATATAAAACAACCCTAAAATACCACACAGATTAAAATGAAAATTTTTTATGCATTGAAATAGAAAAATAGTTATACATTGAAAACCTCCAAAGTTGAATAACAAAAGTACATACTATTAAACAACAGTTAAGTGTTTTATCGAACTATTTTCTGATTTCGGTCCAAACTTCAGCTATTCTTATCGTTCTATAGATGCCTGCCATAGTATGTATTAAGTTGTTGTTATCAGTAGAGTGCTGTTAAACACGAAACACTCGTTCAAATATAAGTAGTAATACTTGTTTGATACATAAAACAAAGCTTTTCTGTATCAGCTAGCTTTCTTTTGCACGAAAAGATAAAAGTTTTTTTTCCTTCGTTTTGAAGAAAAACAACTTTATCTTAATGTCAAATATTTTCATACAGCTTATTTGTTGAACGTTAATCTGTGTGGTGTTTTAGGCTTTTTTTATGTAAATCGAATTTGTATTGTTTTCATCACAACATGTTTATATTGTAACAAACTTTTAAGAATAAATGGAACACAAGTAAATTAGTAATACTCTTATCTATTCGACATGATAATACCTTATAGTATGTCAATGATGGAAAAGAGTAAGCAATATTTATAGTGATATTTCAAACTTCTGTTAAAATGACATCACTTGTTCAGAATGAAGTGCAATTACAAATAAATTGCTATACTGATGCAGCATGTTCAGACATAAATTGTTTTGTTAGGTTACTAGTAATTATAATTATTCTAATAGACTAATGTAAATTTAGTATGTCATTCTAAATTATGTGCTAACATACTTTGGTATCCTTACATCAAAGTTTGAATGCTGATCGTATAATAGTAAGCATAATATACAGGTCTGGCTATGTTAGTGATAGAATAAAATAATGACTCTATCAGCTATTTAGATATAAACCTAACAAAAAGATAAAAGTGGTAAAACCTTGTCACACATATTTAATAGTAGACTGAAATACGTCTGATGTAACCATGACTTTTGATAGAATTTCTCTTGGCGGAGATTTATTTTATTTTATATTGTCTCGTCATATAGGAACATATTAGGGCTAATAGTGGGGTTTTGCGCGCCTTAAACCGATTTAAAACTCCCCAGTAGTGTTACTAATACTGACTGTTCTAAGCCGGTACCCCTCTGTGTTCCTTCACGTGTGTCAAATGTGTGTATTGGTAAATGCTTTAAATGTTTGCATATTTTGTGACGTCTTACCTTGTTAAATCGTTGTTAACGGTAAGAATTTTCTTTCCATCCCCCGTTAAATCCCCCATGTACGTCCTACCCCTTTTTCCCACAAATTGCGTCCATTTAATTCCCGTATGGGTTCCTTTCGGATCTTATCATTTCACTTATTGTGTCTTTTACCAGTTTCGGTGCCTTCAGTGTGCTCTGCAGTTGTGGCCGGAGTGTGTCGGGGGCTGCGTCATCTGAACTTTTCTTTTGCCTTGTTGATTTTTTTCTCGTTTTTTTATTCGTCTTCTAATAAAGTAAATAGTTTAGCACGTCAAATGATACATTGAACTCGATAACAACTTACACAATCCAAAGTCTACAAAATGTCAACAATACAGTTACCACATATATGTTCTCATAATATCATAATCCCAATTGTCGAGAAAAAACACTTGTGGCATGTATCTCATTTATTCAGCAAATCTGCATATGTCCGCTTTAATTCAAAATATATAACAATTATTCTCATACAAGTCACGACAACAACCTTCTATGATGTATGGTAGTATATCATTTTCTATCCAATGGATTCTTACAAAGAAGGGATATATTTTCATTTTAAGTAACATCATAGGAGAAGAATTATTAATAATAATAAAATGAAAAAATATCAAAATTAGAAGGGAGCCGCCAATAAGCCAAAATAAAGACCTACTAAATGAAAAGTGACGTAGAGTAGTAGTCTATATATAAAAAGAATTATGAATAGGAGCTGAACAAATTTCCCTTTGATTGTCGTGTTATTAAATGTATCTGGTCTGAGACATCCATAATTTGAGGTAGAAAAAAACATATTATATAAAAAGGGAGGATCTTAACGGAAAGATCATTGAAGACAATAAATGCTAAAATTATCACCAAAAGAGAGGGTAAAATCTTATCTAAGTATAAACAAATTTAAACATTTATCTTGAAGATAATCCGGTTTCTTCATACTGAATTTGTTTTTTTTTTTCTATCTTACACAAATGAACGTTAAACCTTTTAGTACTACGTTCTTTTTCAGATACAAAATCAAATCAAATTGAACGTGTTCTTCAAATTATGTGATACATCTTTTCATTTGTACAAAAAATGTATAAAAACAATATATTGGCCAAACTTAACAAAAACCAATGTTCGGTGAACATATATATAAGAAGGTATCCAAACTCATATACTTTCAGAAAATGTAGATTCCCTTGGACATAGTATCAATGATTTTTCATCCATGCCAATAGAAAGAAGTGGAATAATAATTGGCAAAGATTAGTGAAGGAAACTCGTTTGATGTATTTGCTAGCCACAATATCGCCAATGGAATGAATTCAGAAGTGCTTTACTTATACGCTTTCATTTTTTGTGTGTATTTGCTGATGTATTTTGTTTGTTGTTGCTGTTATGTTTTTTTTTGTATTTTGTCTTTGTAATGTTTACTTGCTGTTAAAACTTACAAGCATTGCTTTTTCCGTTGTTGTTTGTTTTGTGTGTGTTTTTTTTCTGTGTGTTTGTTACTAGTAAACTAGTAGAAAAGGTATTTTTACAATCTGTAAATGAGCGCCTAATTGTTAAACGTAGTTTGACGGCATTCATGTGGAGCCAATTTCTATAAGACGTTCTTAACGACATTTCCTTTGTGTATCATATATTGTTTGTACTGAAGACGACTGTATAGTCGAATAGGACAATGTATATAATGATATTTAACAACACTAATTATACTGGAGTTGTCTTTGTAATTTAACATTATTCGCTCTTCGGAAAATATTCGAAGATACAGCCATTTTGGAATTATTTTTCTTAAATACAACAATTTTGAAAACTGCATGGTGCAGAGATATAACTTTATACACTTAAAATCTATACAGCGCAAAAGCAGGTACTTTAAACAATGCAATCTTACGTGTATTGAACTAAGTTTCATTTAATTTAATCGTTGCCACAATTTGAATTCACAATGAGTCAGTACGTGCTCTTATTTTATAAAAAACTTAAAATCTTGATGCTAAAACCATTGATGTGTTCGGGAGACGAACTAATTTAAAAGTAAAATTTATTTCAGCATATTTCATAAGCACATCATGTTTACCTCCTACTACATTTATGAACCAGCCACATGCGTTTTTACTGATACCTATGATGTGATAAAATTAAAGTCAGATATTTAATGTTCTTGAACTTCATAAAGTTGTAACATTTTATCAAACAAATTGTAGCGTTGCTGTTATCAATAATCTCAAATGTAGATAACTATAAAGAATTCTGGTTTATTTATCAGATTATGCAACTGAAGAACGTTTTAATATAAACTGTGATTAATTTAATCGTATGATATTTTTGAGTGTAACCATTCTAAATGGTGAAAGGCAGTTTGATACGTTAAATGTTTACATACATATACTAGAACATCACATCTATTTCATATTGTACTTTCATTGATTTATACTTAATACCTCTCATATCGGCAATCATCATTTATTTGTATTGTACAAAGGTCACAGCTTTCAAGAGTCTCGTTTAACAGACAAGAAAATGAATTTTATAAGAAGTTAATGGGAATTTGAATGTTATTGCAGCAATTGTTTAAGCTAGTCAAGAGGTGTGACAATTGTGGTAATTAATAATTTTTAGTTTGAATTTTTCTCTGACAAATCAGATACTAATAGCAATGTTGTAAAATTAATAAAGAAATATTAGGCCTGTTTTGCATATCCGGTCCGACTAGAGACAACCCAGACTCTTATTTTTCAAATTTAACATAAATTTTAATGACATAGATCATTATTATATACCTAGATATATACATAATAGTAGAAATTATCATTCATTCTTATTTCAAAAAAAAAAATGTCAGAAAATGAACAAAAATTCACTGATTAGCAGAATAGTAATTTGAAATCTTAAGTTTAAAGAAAATGTCATGTTGTTCTGCACCAGCCAATTCTGGATTAACTGTCGCCTTTTATAAAGTGCTTACCGTTAGTTTCCTTCAATACATTCAGCATTTAACAGGAACAATGTGTAATCACCTGTTAAAAATTAACAATAATAAAGATATGAGATTTGTAATGATTATCATACCTTGTATGTTTATGTGAACTAAGATTATGGCAAGCGGTTCTCCGAAAATGTTAGTCTAAAGTGAAATTCAGAAAAGGATTATATGAAACAAAAACAAGTATATTGTACACAAGCTGTATAACAACATTTGTTATTATGTATCCATATGTGGTATCAGAACATAGTTATAATATATATTTCAATGAATATTTTTTGAACGTTAATTTGTTTTTTTTTATTCAAATTTATAAAATGCTGTAATGAACATTATATGAACTACACAAAATGTATTATAATTTTGGATTGTTAAATCAGAAAACAAATTTATATCCAGTGCTAGTAGGAGTGGCAAACATAGTTATAACATTACATGTGAGGACACTACATGTAATTTTAAAATTCAGATTTCAATCCTTCAACGATAATTGCGCATTTAATCGCACAATAAAAAAAATTTACAAGTAAAACAAATGAAAGGAAGTTTTCCATTTTAAGATTTTTTGTGAAACCTCAGCTTGATATTAATTGACAAAAATAAAAATTTAAAATCGATTTGAAATTGGCTTGACAAAGCATTACATCTTTAAAATTACCTCAATTATGCCATGAATTGCTTCAAACAGCAATAAAAGTAGTGTCTTGTTTGAACGATCCTTGTATCATTATCGATTTTGATGATAACGTTTTTATAAACAACAACTGGTTTTATCCTTATGCTAACATTATAAAAACGCTTTTCAGCACATTGAACCAATTTCAGGTGAAACAGATTACTCCTTATGCCATTCTTCTTTTCATAAAAAAGAACACCTAAGCGTGGACACGCAAATACATTTTCACTTTCTTTTTCTTTGATAGCTTGGACATACTAAGTGTACATGTATCCTTCATTTTTATAGTTGCTTTCATCTTAATGTTTTAAATTTCTACAATATCTAAATATGATAAAGTCCAAACATGCATAATCATTTCATTTCATTTATAATATTCTACACGAACCCATCTTTGCACTAAAAGTAAACATGTGTCGAAAGTCTTTTTTGGGGGAACATACGCCGCTTTTCTTGGAATGACACTTCTGTGTGACATTTAAGGTTCCGTATGAACCACAGTATGAACACATCTACGGATGTTTCACAATTCACGCTAGAGGGCGTGGACGGTAACTTGCACTTAACCATTACCGTCCATGAATAGGCTCAATCAAACCAAGCCTGCAGCATTTTACATTTTGTCATGAAGGGCTTTTTTTAAGGATTCTGTTTTTCTCTATTTGAATATGAAATATTTGATGGCCATCGGTCAACTCAACGAATACTGTCAATTTTGATTCTTGTTTAAAGACATGTGGAATAAATATTTTGAAATATCCAATACAAATGACACAGGTAGTTTACCAATTCATAATTCATTCACAAGTTCAAGTTTTTGTTTTGCAAAATGTGGTAGAAGGATAGAGTCTTTGTTTGCTGTTATTCTTATGAAACGAGGGATCACTTTTTTCCAAAACATCGCAACAGCAGGTGTCAAGTGCTGTGTGGCAGCCGTAAAAGTTACCCCGTATTTGACTTCGGTGTTGTGAAAAAAAAATTCTCGTCCTTCGGGATCATTGTTTTATGATCCTACATGTACCTAGTGTATTTTTGCTATTTATAGTGATTTCGAGGTGTTAGTTTTTCCAGATATTTATACCAGAAGCTAAGCGTTTACTTAATTGCTTTAGAACAGAAGTGGAAAAGGGCAGTCACTATGAAAATATAATCCACTAGAAGCACAAGAGTAAAATCTCAATTATAATACATTAGAATAACTGCATTATTTTGATTAGTAATGATAAAAAGTAATTATCGAATCTTCTTTAAGACTATCTTATCTTTGACAAAAACAGGACATTAAAGGAATTGTGAACGACGAGAACCATCGGTCATCAGCAATTTTTTGTTTTGTTATTTCAATTTTATATGAAGACATGCTAGTATTCTTCACTACAAAGGAAAAATAAAAAGATACTTTAGATCAGAGCAAATCCTTAAAATGTTGTAAATGCAACAGCTAGAAAATAATTCTGCTTATAAAGCAATAATACCGGATTACATTAATGGATTTCATCTTAGTTTTGATGGTTTTTTTTCAATTTTAATTATGTCTCGATGGATATTAGATAACGACTTTAATTCGTTTAAGGCATATTGTTAATTTTATGAACTTTTTAAGAAGATAATATCTTTTCCCAGTGGATTTCAAACTTGTTTATTTTATGTCAGTTTAAGGATTAACGTTTCGTTGTTTTTAATCTCTTTAATATATATACTAGTATGTATGTTTTTCCTTTTTTGCGAATAATTTTACCAATTATCTCATCACTTCATTGTTAAAAAGCACACACATTTGAAATTGGGCTTTGAAAGTGTTAAGGGATGAAACTGTATAAATCATCCATGTGCTTACTTTTCAAATCATTTGTTGGCATTTGATTGCATTTTTTAAAACAATTTTGAAACAGAAATGTCACGTAACGTTAAAGTTTGTATAAGCAATTTGTTTACTAGTGAAATTTTCTAAAGTCTATCTTCCTAACACTTAAAGTCAACAACAACTCGATGTTTTAGCAGAACTCACCTAAGAATTCATCATACAATATTAAGAACTCGCCTAAGAATTCATCATAACAGGTATGTTGATGTTTTTGTCAATTAATTGTATCCCGAATATTATACATGTATATGCATATTTAAATCAGTTGTTCTCGTAGCAAAGGATTAAATCTTTAAAATGCTTGACTATTTTATATGGGATGATGAAAACGCTTCAGGTGTGCTTTTATTTCCCTTTATGCCAACAGACAACCAGAAAGAAATCTAACATTTGGAAAATCCAAACATAAATTTATGTACTCATTCTCATTTAGTATCAAAACTTCAAAATATATGAAACAACCGTGGGAATGTAGCCCTTTTCTGCGGATTTATATACCGTTGTTTATTTGATGACCAGAAACTTCATGTCAACCTATAAATCATGTTTACATTGATATACCTAAGTATTCCACTTCGCAGACAAAAGCTATCACTGTAAGTAATGATCTCATAATTAACAATCGTACCAATCAATCACTGAGATAATTGAGGAGATCAAATGAAGAATGTGTATTGTTGATTTATTAGATAACAACATTCTTGGCAAGTACATTCATTTTTTTAATATGCACATTTAGTTTAATGTTAACTAGTACAAAAATAAAACAAACCTTGTAAAAGTTCAATAAAATGTTTAAAGTTTCTTTTTTATTTTATACACTTAAGTTGTTATGAAATTGTTTTAAATGAAAATGCAACTTGACATCTGTTTTTGTAAAGAATAAGTATTAAAATCTGGATAAACAATGATCCCTCAGAATAACTGATAATGTTGATTTTTATGTAATAATGTTTTAAAAAGGCAAATATGAACAAACATTAATATATTCTAATTTTAAAAGTTCTTAATCAGTTTTACGACATCATTATAAATACATGCAGATGAAATAAAGCAGAGCATTTAATCTAAAAAAGAACTGTATGATACAAAATAGGACATCAAATATCACTGAAGTTGCCATAAAATGTTTCTGTAACTTTATTCAAATAATAATAACTTAGTTACCACATCAGTGTGTTTATTAATGTGCCATATAAATAGGTTTTCTAAGAAATATGGATTGTATGCATATATAAACACAAAGTCTATCTTACAGTGTTGAATATAAAATGAATATTTACCACAAAAAAGAAATATCTAACATAACAAATGATTTATAGTGGATATGGTAATGGAAGTGTTGATGTTACTGTAATTAATACGAATGGAATTGCGTTTGTTTATATTTACTATGGTAAAATCAACATATTTCAATCATTTCAACTATAACTTTAATTATGTTCTATTACATTTCCTTATACATGTCTACTTTAAACTACTTTTTTAACTACACAATCACATGTTATTCATAATATATGTTTGAGTATGGCAGTAACATTCATTTTTCCCCAGAGGTTTTAAGGATATGAATAACAATTTGAAACCAAGACAATACAAATGACAATATTATGCCAATATAAATTCGAAATGCCACATTTCGTTTTGTTTGAAATGGTGAGGTCTTACAAGGTTAACTAAAATTTCATGTGTGTATTATAAATATTTGTTTTGTTTTATGATTCCCTTCAATCTTAAAATTAAGAATAAATAAAATGGGTGTGACTGAGTTTTTGTTTATAGACAGTAGTAGGCAGTGCTCAATTCCCGCAATAGAAATACTACATGTACAACTTGTAATTATTGCATGTGTGGCACAATAAAATAGACAACATTCTGAAAATAAATAGAATGAGCGGTAAACAGTACACTAAGGTTTTGTTTAGCATTATCATCTTCATAGGAACAGGAGTGTAATGGTGTTTATCACTTAATCGAGTGATCTTTAAACTAACTGTAAGCTTACTTGTTATACACAACACACAATTAATTGCCTATAAAAATCTTCTGGTCTGAGACAAAATAAGTATTTGCAGTCGTTAACATCGCAAATTAAACTAATTTGGACAACAGTGTGTCTGGCATTGTACGATAATTCCCTTTATTGTTGCAAAGTGATTCTCATCCAAACAAATATCGATGATAAAGGCAATATTTTTTTCTATTGCTGATTTTGTTTATTATAATTAGGATGAAAGAACCTTAACATCGTTTATTGCATTACTACGTAAAGGCAATGTGTTTAAACGCATGATCGACAGACATATCTTCATGCCTTGTACCGTTGTGTGTTAGGCCTTGCAATCCTCTGCAGCCTTTTGAAAAAGTGGTAATTATCAGCATGTAACGCCACTTGTACATGTACATGTTAATAATACGAGTGCCAAAATGATACTTTTGTGTTATTGATTGCGTTTGCTATATATTGTTTATAAATAAAATACATATATTTAGAGACTTATAGATATGAAATACGTTGAAAGTGTTCACATATTATTATGAACTTTGTGATAATACCAGTTTTTTATTAACTCTCCTGCTGATAGAATCTGGCCTATCATGTCATTCAATTCAAGAACACACACATGTCTCAATTAATTTTATTGTATTTTTAGAGGCACGTTTTGCCTCGAAATATAATAAAAATATAAATTCTTTTAAAAGGTCAAAAACAATGTTTTAATACCGAATCAAGAGCATGTTACGTTTTTCAGAAGAAAGCAGTGAATAACCTTTGTGTGTCCTACAGGTAGTAACATGAAAAAGTAGTATTTTGTCTTTATACAAAATACTTAATTACTATAATTATACCGATTGCAAAAAGACAAAAGAAGAAAAAGAAAACTTCATTCTATAGCCAATTGTGCACACCAATGTCTTAAAATTGTTAAGTTTCTTAGGGTAAAGAGCGCTAATTGTAAGATAAAAAAATGTTAGCTGACAGAATGGACACGCATGTGATCATATTTTCAAACACTCATTTGAATTATTTAAAAGATCAATATCAATCATTTCAAATGTGTGCGTTGTTCAACAATGAAGTAGTAAGATAAGTTATTAGTAATAAGTTATTCGCGAAACCTTATTTTTTAGATAAAAGAAAACAGTATTTTATAAATAAATCAAAGATAATAAAAGCAACTGAACATATATCGTTAATGAGCATGTAATTGACAAGCTTAACATTGACTGGTACGTTTTAAAAGAACTTAAATACTTACTAATTTAACTCGAGGAAAAAGTCGTACTCGTCTTCAATAGTTCACGAAGATCGACGATTTATTATCATATATCTATTTGGACTTGGTTTAGATTTAGAACATCATTACAAATTATGTGTTTATGTAAACCAGCATAACTGCTTTATAATCATTATTATCTAGCTGTTATTCTGACTTTAACAACATCTGAAAGAAAAATATACCAAAACTTGTTTCTTTTTCATTGTTTATAAGTTACTGAATGTTGCTCTCAGGTGCAAAAATGTTATTCTAAACTTCCGGTGATTCATAGTTTCTATCGGTTCTATTTATTTTTATATGTAAATTTCTCTTAACCATTTTGGTCTCGAGCTGACAAAAGATTGTATAGTATTTTTATGCATAATACACAACGTTGCCTCATATCCTGATGAAAACAATGTTTATATGTGTAACAAAACCAACTTGAAGAAGTATAGAAACAACTCGTCTTTACAATTTGTAGCATATATACATATCTCTTCAAATGATGGCCAAGCTGGATTCAACACGCTTAAAAACATCCTCTATAATTTGATATATATATTTAAAAAGTCATGCGACTTGTGTTAAGAACGAGTATTTTTGAAATGTCGGGCATACTAGTAATATAACGTATAATTGAACTCGATTTACCTTTTGAGTTTTACATTATTTATTAATTGAACACATTCTTTCGGTTGTGCAGTTCATAGACTGCCTTAGAGTAGTTGCAGGTTTGTAATATTTTACACGGGTATATTTATAGTGAAAACGTCAGGTGGGTCTAAACCGTGAAATATATTACATCTGTCAAGTCTATCCGCCATTTTTATCCAACAATTTATTTAGTGTCTGTTCTGAGAGCGTTTTAGTCTCAGTAAATGCCTAGGTACACCTGTTTTACAATGAGAAAGTCATTCAAGCTTAGCTCATTAGTGTATGTATTGATAATTCAAAGTAAGTGAATATACATATTAATGAGTTGTATTAGAATGAATTACCATAAGAACAAATCACATCTGTAGTCGTAGAAACTTCGAATAATTGTTTAGATGCAATGATCGTAAAATTGGATAGATGTACACGTTGTGAAACATATCAAAGAAATTCCAGACAGTATGAAAACTTATGTGCGTATTAACAACTCGATGTTCTTTTTAAAGGAATGAAAAGAAGAATGTGTCATTCAACAGAGATTGTAAAACAATATCTACAATAAGTTCCATTGTAATCATTTAAAGTTATGTCAAATTTATATAGCACGTTATGGAAAGGCATGCAAAAATAATATAAACAAAAGGTATATCATTTGAAAAAAAATCTGTTGGTTTTATTTCAAAAGTGGAGGTTTTAATAAATTGAAGCAAGTGCAATACTGTTAATATTTTGTGCAGGCTTTTTTTATAAAACTGTTTTTAAACTGTATAATGTATTTGTTTCAGTAGGATAAAAACAGAGGATGTTTTTGAAAAACGGTATCTTTAATAATCGATGATACGTGATCGATTCTATTTTACATATAAATGATTGAAGCTATTCTTGGAATAATTTAGGTAATTTTCAAGATTAATTGTTTTGTCTCAGCCACTATCTTTTAAACACGAAACAACAGGTTGAGTTTCTATTCTTTGTCAATTAATTTCAAGTTGTATTTTCACAATTATCTAAAACAGGAAAACATCCATTCAATTTTTTTATAATAATAATTATTACCATATTTTAGCGTGATATTTCGTTAAACATCCCTGCAAAAATAAGATCAATATTTTAAAAATAAAACATAATGGGATTGCATTAAATGTTGTAATTATGTCTGTTACTCCTTTTATTACAGAAAAATAAACCACAAGTCGTAACCTTTCTAAAATGGAAAAAAAAGATAAATGATGATATCTGATAAATTAATAACAAACTAATTAAATATAAAATTTCATTTCGCCATTTTAACCAGATACACTTTACGACATCCTCATATGATTGAATTAATCACAGATAATTTTATCTTTCAGTTGATGCATAATCTGATGAACAAACGAGGATTCTTTTTAGTTATCTAGACTTGTGATTATTGATGATAGCAACGCCACAACGCTACACGTCTCTGATTTTCGATAGTAAAAATTCAAGAAAATTAAAGTTTGTTTTTATTTAATATTATCACATTATACGAACCAAAACTCGGCAAGATATAATAACATATGTTACTTATCAGTCTGAGGGTTCAAAATGAAGTAAGAGGTAAATAATGATTCAGTTTCTATAACTAAAGTTGAAAATATGTTTCATTTCCTTAGTATTCCTCAATTGGGTGCTTAAAATTTCCAAATTGAGTACATTATGCATAGGAAATCAGTAATTTTGTAATTCTTTAGAAAGTTTAATAATGTTTTAATAATGGATTAAGAACAAATTAGCTGTTGAACAACTGAATATAGTAGCGTGAACGTGCACAAATGATTTTCAAAGGCTGCAAAATGTTAACAAAGTAGTATTTTGACTTCAATACAAATACTTTATCATTATAATTACACACCAAAAATGAAAAAAAAAAAGGTTTTTGAAAAACAAAGTTGATAACATTTCTGGTGCATTATGGGTCTTTAAATGTCAAATTAATCCACTTTTATCAATATTACACATAAAAATTGTTTTTTACAGAATGTTGTGAAAACTTTGGCATGTTGTTATATTTGTTCGTCCGGATGGTGATTGTATACATGTATCGATGTAAACAAATTAAGTTTTCGTAAGATTTTTTGTTAAAAGAAAATATAGGGCATGAGTATTATACAATAAACAGAAAATTATTGATTTTTTTATAATTTGTACGTCAATACATATTATTCTATGTTTCTTGCCAACATATATACTTTTTAGATAGGTGCATTACATTGCCATATCTTATACAAATCCATAGAATCTAAGATAACACTAGATACTTACATCTACTTCATTCTGTTTAAGTACCATACAGCAGAACGTGATCTGGTAGATATTCAAATGAATAATGAATGTCAAACGTAAAATATATGAGCTTTAAATTATATGAGTTCATTGGTAAGACCAATGTTTTGTCAGAAAATAGGGCTTACTCCTAGATGAAAATGATAAACAGCAATTTACAAAAGACTTTACAACACTTGCGAATTATCTGTCTGTATTTTGCCAGGATTTTCCTACATAGGCGTATAAATAATATTATTTCAGTCTCACAAATAAAGAAATTTATAGAATAGAAACATCTACTACGATCTTAAGGAAACAATAAATAGGACGATTTCCATTTTATTAGCATGTTGTATAAGTAAAACATACAATATATATACATGTTCATTTAAATATGCGCACAATTCGTACATGTATGTTTCGGTTATATATCTTTTTATTTATCGAATCGCATGTACGTTTTGTCGTTTTGAATTGCTATGTTCTTAACCGATTACAATCTGTGCTAATGGTCATTTAAGCTGACCAATGACACAATGAATAAAACTCTCTATCGAAAGAAAAAGAACATTCATTTTGTCTATTAATCCAGATTAATCTTTCAGGTAAAAAAAATAATATCTAATTTCCGTCGAGATATCGGTTCATATAGGTACATTATATGATCATAAACTCTTCATTAGCCGTTTTCTAGTCATTCTAAAGATAATAATTTAGTTCAATCAGTAAAATGAAAGTGCTTACGTTATTGAGATACCACTGATAACATGTAATAACAATCTAGTCCTGTAGAATTATAATTATCTTAATGAATATTGGTTGTAAAAGTAGCACACTGTCTCATTTTAGTAACTTCCGGACATTTTAGAAATATGTGTCTTACAGTTTTCAGCTTTTAAATAATTAGATGTTTCATGCAAAGATTATGAATTTTGAATTTAAATTTCGTATTTTTAGCATCAAATTGCTTTATCGATTTTTGTCAATACTGTTATAAATATATACGGGTGTGAAAGATACTGTAACTCAATATTGTTTATAGTTTCATTTCATAAATAAGATGCTCAAATGAAGATTTAACAAGTTATATTAAATATTGTCAGCTCCATAAGCATTATATGTAAAGATATTACCGAATTTACATTTTATTTAAAAGGAGGAAGAAAATTAGAAATTTATTTTTGATAAAGTCACAGCCAAATTTTTCACCAAAAAATGATTGCATATATGTTAACGATTATTTATAATGCAGTACATATTCAACATATTCTTGGATGTTTTGGAATCGTTTTAGAAGAATAACTACTAGTATATACATATATATTGAATTTCACATAAGTGTTGTTACATCCTTAATTACAACATACAGGATCTTTAATTCAAGTTTGCACCATTGTGATATGTAAATTTAGACTATTGCATTCTGCCGTTTATATAGGGGACATCATGTACGCTAGCTTGCATGTATCACTTCATTTCAGGAACAGGCTCAATTAAAAATAGACAAAGAGAAACCCTATAGAACGCCAAGAACGACACAATTGAAAATATTGAAGGCTCGGTTTGATTAAGTCTGTTCATGGACGATACTGGAATGTGCAAGTTACCGGCATCATAAAGTTACTGTCATCCTAAACCTGTAAAATTTACTTTTTTCTCTTTGTAGGGAATCTACTTTTGTATTATTTTAGTGTTATCTTATCTGTGTATTAATTTCAATTCTCTCACTGCATTGGATAGCATATTGTGAGATATTTTTTTAATAGTTATCATCTATCTTTTAAAGTATTTTAAAACTTATTTAATGTGGCTAAAACATTCAATAATTTTATTTACAAATGTGTTTTACGAACAATGTGTTAATGATAAAGCCAATTATATGTGATAACAATTGAACAATGTTTTCAAACGGTGATATGTTCTTTCTTTTGAATATTTTTTTTCTTTGTTCCTTTGTTACAGTGTCTCTATTTTAACATTCTACTTTAGTTATTTTCTATGTCTATTTAGCTGCCTTACATAATGATACCCGAAAGAAAATAATTCAATAGAATCAGAAATGAAACGTGAAATTGTAACATATGTACTCGATCAAAGGTAACATTGTTAACCTTTTAAGAGCTGTTTGATAAGAAAGATAATGTAACTTATATGTAATCCTCAGAAAGATAAAATACCTTTAGATGACTTTATAACGCATCTGATTACCGATTACAACTTCCAGTTTGTGCATGGTCGTAGACAATCTTTAACAGAAGCGTGTTGCGTATCTTCAGTTTTTCAATAAAAATAATCAAATGACAAGTATATTAACGCAATAGTATTATTTTTTTGTCTAAAAACTTTACAATAAAAATGGTGATCTGAAAAAGGTATTATTATAATATGCACATGTACTTTTGCATGCAAACACAAAGAGGAAGAGGGTTGGCATTTTATAAAATCTTATTTCGTTGGTAAAGAAGTGAAAATAAAACGTATTTTGACTAGATATTTCTAATTCTGATCATTCGATGTTACATAAATGACAGCGCGATGCCTGGTATTATATGTAAGGAGTAGAACACAACACAAGAAACTTCTAGTATATAGGTTAACCAGGGAAATAAAATAGTTTATATCACATAAGACGGGAATTTCTGTTGTTTACACTATTGCTAGAATAAACAATATTACACCACAATGTTTAAAATGACGTCATTCCAGTGCACTGTTTTGGAATCAATCGTGGACTTATCATCGTTATGAATTTTGCTGTAAATTATTACAATCATGTTGAACGCTACTGTAGCAAAAAAGTGCTGAATGGAAATATTGTTTTTTTTTTCTAAATTTGTTTTATGGAGATTGATATGTAAAATACAAGAGAAAGAATAAAACAGCGGTTGTTGCCACAGAATGAAATATCTAACTCAGGAATAACTATTTGGCTGAAACAAGGCATAGACTCATTACCGCCATACACATTGATCCTCCTGCTAGATATTTCAGTTTATACTGGCAGCTGTTTAAAATTCTTTACACATGTCGTGACTTTAATAATTGCATTTGGAAATGTTCTGTTTTATTTTAATTTTCAACTGTTCTAAATCTAAAACTATTTCTAACATCTTTATATTATGACTTAGTCCATGATCTGCTTAACAGGTATGTAACAGTATTATTTACAATGTCCACCACTATAAAAAAAACAACAAGAACAAAAAAACGAAACTTGTTCGTTTTTGAAAACTCATTTTTTCCATGGGGCTTGTTATAAAATGCCAATACGATTGCCATATTTTTGAAATGCTATTGCGATTAAACGACACGTGAAGATAAAAACGGAATCAAACGATCGAACAGAAGAACAACGAAATAATGGGCAATAATAAACAGGCCTAAATGTATATTTTTTAATGGTGCATAATTTGACTTATTTAATATGATTATTCATCTTACATATTACATGGAGTTGCAACTTCAGTATTCAATAGAATTAGATTAAAATTATATACAATGCTCCCCTGTCTTTTGTTACACAAGTCTATGTAACCTAACAGCTTTATTTAATGTTGTTCCATATAAACGGGGATTTTTTTTATTTTATATACGAGATAAAGCAGTGAACAATTATGCAATTGATTTGATGCACATTTATTCTTATCATTTTCATGGCGGTGTATTGTATAAAATTAAATACTTTTGAAACCATTCAACCCTTGTTACTAAAAATGTGTAGTTCTGTTGATGATTTAGACGTTCAGAATGAATCATTTATACCAGTTCTGATCAATATAGTGTATGCATTATACTGTATCACAGTTTAACAGATGTACCATCTTACATTTTTTGTTTTAAACATTGAAATTGATTCTTTGCTATCCAGGTGCTAACCAATTTGTAAACTGAACATTTACACATGCACTGTGCCTTATTTATGTGATTTATTTTCTAATTGCCCTCTGAACTTCGTGTAGTATCGTATCGTTCTTTTGTACTCTGCCAGAGTATGTTTGACGTTTTTATCAGCACAATGCCATCCAACGAGAAACATTAGTTCAATAAAACAAAACCTTACTGTATTAGTACGTTTTCCCCTACCAGAGATGACATGTTGGCTATTTTTACCTTCATTTATTTTTAAAGCGACTCAATTATTTAATCTTAGCATTTTTTGTTACGAAGTATTTTTAGTTAATTTCAATCTGTATAATACGTTAAATGTTCTTGTGTCTCAATTTTAATTGTGTTATTGCTATAGTGCCAAAGTAGATTATATGCTCACAACGTGCATCTATTTTAATTTGCTTGATTGAAACTAAAAGAAGTGAAGGAAAATATAATATTGATTGAATTATATTTGTCTCTATTTACATTAGTTACAGGTAGACATTTTTTAAAAAGGAGCAACCTTAACCTTTTGTAAAGGGAACATCCCCTGTTTATTTATAGTGAAATAACAAATAAATAGCGTAACTTATGCAAAAACTTTAAGATAACCGTATTTTTGTTGATTTAGTTCAAATCGTGTAAATGTATGTGAGCTGAACTGAAACCTTAAATATATTGCGTAATATACAAGGTGCAAACAGAATGTTGTTCATAGCTTTATAATAAACATAAAAGAAATGGATTATAAGGCTATGAACAAAAATTGTCCATCGGTGTTAGTAAGCTATTATATAGAGGATATTGAATAGGTGTTTTTAATACTGAATTTATTGAACGAGATGAACAAAATTATTTTATACGAGCCTCTCTTGAGCCTCTGTTATATTCATCATTAAAGCTGACATATACAGATCTTCTAAGTCAAAAGTAATATTTCTCAACGATTTCGCTCCTTTGTAATATCACCAGAACAGGAAACATGTCGTTCAAACCGCAAAGATGTACTTTTTCTATTCTCGTGATAATGAAATGACAAACAGACAAGCGAAACCGTTGAGAAAAATCACTTGTGACATGTATGTCATTCATTCAAAAGATCTGACTATGTCCCTCTAATGATGATTATAACATAGCAAGCACGTTCCCTAGTACATAACGTGAATTATAACAATTATTATGTGATACAGTTTCTATAAGGTTATACTTTGATTCATAGTAGCGACACTATTTATTAGAATAAGCTCACGCGATGTTTGCTACATTGTTTGTTTTTACTGTTACCGATCATCGATATAATAATGTCAATTGAACATATTCCGTTTAAGGCGAATTCGTTTAAATAGTAAATAGAGCGTTTATCTTACATGATGCTGATTCTGTCATTAAATATGTAGAACGACACTTCACAATACATACATATGATGACAATTGTTCTTATGCTTCGGTAGAACAGAACTAGTTTCAGCCTGTTTGCGAAAAAATCCTTGTTTAGATTTTATACATGTTATTTCAAATGTTTGTTGTATCTAAATGTAAAACAAACACGTAGCGAATGTTTTGCTTTTGATTGCTTTAAGAACAGGATCATCAATGAAAATAGATAGCAATCAATTCTTCTTACAAATCGTTACACTAATATTAAATTGTGAAACATCCTCGTCTATCTAGAGTCGCTTTTTTATCTGTCACGTTTGTCATCATTACCGGCAGTTCTTCTTTGAAGTTTCACGTTGTGATAAGCTTATTACATTTTAGAAATGGAACAACGACTTGTATATATCTATTTAAAGCTTTTGGCAAATATTATTTTGTAGTCAGTTGCTATGATTTGTCATGAATTGTAAGGAGAAGCTTATTTGTTGTTTGTCATTTAAAGTATGAAACTTTTCTTTCACTTTATAGAAATGATTGTTGCATTAATTGACTTTCCATTTGAAGTAGATAGTATATGTCGTTAACAGTAAAATTCATTTGTTAATATTTTATGTTCATGTGAAATGCACTAAATACGACAAAATTGAAAAAAAATAATATCACTGTAATCCAATATTTTATAGTTTTGTCCCCAAAAAAAATAGTGAACGAAAAAATAAGATAATGATGAAATTCCAGTTTGTACATATCAGAGATATAGTAAATGCAATCTTGAAAAACATCATGTCTCAGTTGTCATTAGTATTTACTGAAAAATTACACTTATTGATATCGCAGTTAGTTGGTTAATAAGATGTGTCAGTACCCTCACGCAACAGCAATCGATTGTTGAAAAAATAACAATAATGGTGAATTCCTGAGACAGGTATTCAACGAAATATCACTGAAAAAAAGTATTATCATGTTTTCGTTTTAAAGCCACAGAGGTAAATTAATATATAAAACGCACATGCATGATGTTTGGAATCCTTTTGGACAGTACACGTATTAAAGAATGAAAATCTTTATTATTGATTAACTTATTGTGGTTTTAAGAAAATCGATTTAGAAGACGTAAAAACATTGATGAATTGGCTAAATAATCATTAAGTTTAAATAACATAAGAATGTTTACCAAAGATGAAAAAAAAATTGTTTGCGAAATTAAAATGGAAACTTATTACTGTTATAATATTGTTCATTGTTTACAATTTATTTATAGTATTAAATCAACTTCATGTAGGGCCACCAACATTCACAACAATGGTAAAATATAAATATACCCATACGTTGAAATAAATTAAATGATAATTTCTAATATAAAATTATTTCAACAAGTAATATTTTTACCACTCTTTATATAAGAACATGGTGCATACGTTAAGCATCTTTTTCATGCACAATGCCATTTCACACAACACAATTAACACAATACTACGGCAATAATGTTACTCTTTATTATGTAGAAAACAAAATTGTTTAGCTCATCCTTTTAGCATAATATTCTTGTTTAAGATACACTCTTTACCCTCTACTTACCATTGTACATACTTTTATGTGAACAATCGACTATATGTCGGCAATACGATAGAAATGTTTTAAAACAAACAATTTAAGAAAAACATGTATTTTGATTGCTTACTGAAAGGTTTCTCATTATGCTAAACTATGAAATGAGACCAAAATAAATTCAAAGTATTCTGCTAAAATATTGGTACAATATATAGACGAGTGAAAGTCCTCATATTTATTTTATGCTTTTCAGTGGATTACTGATTTATCCGTGAAAATTATATTTGATAATTTCACAGTGAAAATTATCAAAATATAATTTCACACTTTTCAATGACGAAACTACTTTTTTAAGATTTTCCCCATGTGATACCTCAATTTTATTTTTGCTGACAATTCTGACAATGTCAGGCTGTGTAAAGAAAAAGCAAGGCTGAAATTGATAAATAACTTAAATGTCAAAAGTAATAAAAAGAAGAAAACTTACTTCTATTCATCCAAATTCCAATCACCAAATTTCGTCTCTAAATTTTTTGTTTTATTTTTACAGTCTGAAACATTCCTTCCCCATGCAAAACTGCTCTTGATGACATTTGGGCATATTTAAGAATCCTACGAGCAATAACTGCCGTATGTTTTATGAAAAATTGAAAAGCAATGACAGCCATCACTCGAAAAATAAGTAAAACAACCCAGCGTTCCTAGGCAAGCTTCCAAGTTTTCCATATTCCTAGCTCCTTTTTTGAATGTTTTCACATCTGTCAACACTTATTTTTTGTCTGTTACAATCCTCAAAATAGTTTTCTTTCTTTTAAAAAGGTGTATGACTAGCAAATCCAAATTATATCCCTCTGAATCTTACACAATTATTTTCCTCCCATGAAATACACAACTTTAAAAAATGGCTGCCGTTTACATTTTACAAAGCCAGGTCTAATATAAATTCGCAGTAAGTAACAGAAATATGGATGGATGGTTGGACTTTTTCTCCTACAAGAATTGTTTGTTTTTATTATTAAAAAAAGCGATCATTCATATTTTTTTAATAAAATGAATAAATTTCACCGTCATTAAACGTTGATTGGTGGACTTATTTTTCAGCTCAAGACTTCTTGTTTTTAATGAGAAATTCCGACTAAACGGGGCTCTCAATGGGGAAACAGATTTTAATATTAACGTTAAAATTATGGAAATTTCATTTTTACTTGTTTTTAAGCATAAAATAAAAAGAAAATTTGTTTGTTTGTTGTGTAAGATGTAATTTTATTTCATCTCGTGAACTTTGAGAACAGTATTCTCACTCGTGGCTACGCCACTCGTGAGAATTCTGTTTTTAAAGCCCACTCGATGAAATGAAATTTCATCTTAAACACAAACAATCAAAATATCCTCTATATCTAGTATGGTTTTTCATCATTGCCGACAGATTTTCATAGAAGTTATTCGCTGTGGTATGTAAACAACTGAGCTTATTCAGGCAACAAAATAAAACGCCCTGGGTTAAAATAAAACCGAACTTTCCCGTAGAACAAACGGGGAATATTTTTTCCTTTAATATGAAATAAAAGAAGGGGGCCCTGTGGGGATTCAAAACCAAAACAGGGGGCTAGGGGAAGGGGTTTGGGAATTTAAAACGATTTTAAACCCTTTGTGGGCCCAAATAGGTTTTGAATTTCAAAGTTTTAAAAAAACAACAACAAAATAAAATAAGAAAATTTCAGAAAGGTTTTTCGGGTTAAATGTAATAAAATTTTAAAAAAAATTTTCAATTCTTTTTTACCGAAGAGACAAAAAAGAATATTTTCATAGGGTTTTATTATTTTTTATAATTTTTTGTTTTGGGCAGGGATCAATAATGGAATATAAAATTGACAAAGCTGCTCAAACAAGAGCGAATCTTAGTTGTTTAGAACGAATAGCAAACTATAAGCGACGACAACGCGAGTTTCTTAATTGTTAACAAAAATTGGTCTTTCCCTCTAAATGATCTTAAAAATAGAGACATAGAGAACATAATGTCAGAATAAAACAAGCCTCTCTTGAGCAACAATAGAACACGATATTGTAGATGCAGTTACAACAAAAATAGTGATTTCAAATGAATTTCATCATGATTTATGTGCTTCTTGATGAAATATTTATTTTTCTCCTATGGTGTAAAGTCGTATCGTCTCACTGTTTTAAAAGATACTTGTATTTATTATCTTATATTTTTATCAAATGATGCCAGATATTTTTAATGTTTTATATAGATGCTAATCTAAAAAATTCTTTTTAAACCCTTTGTTTTTTTAAAAAAATTGTTTTAACTTAACACCGGGGCCCTAATTTAAACGTATACTGTTATACCTTATAAGTTTGTTTTAAAAAATTTAAAATAAGGGAAGTGAAAGGTGGCTAAAAACATTCAATTTAAATCTGATATAAAAATTCAAAATTTACCCGTAAAAAGATTTTAAAAAACTGAAAGTAATGGGGGTTTTTCGGGCCCTTAGACTTTAAAGCATTTTAAATTTAATCTGACAGATCCCGGTTTAATATTTTGTTTATAAAAATTTCCCTATGGGAATGATTGTTTAAAATAAGCCCAAAATTTTAGTTTATTTTCTTTTTTTAAGGGCGTTTTAAAAATGTTGCGAAATTTAAAGTTTTTAAATTTGGGATAGCAAAATAAGTATTAAATTCCCCTTTAAATGTCAAAATTAAAGTCCGCATTGATAGTTTTATGTAAAAACATTCGGTATATGTAAGAGCCCCAAAGTGCACATAATTTGAAAAGAGTCTTTTTTAACAACAAATTTAATTGAATGCAAATGCTTGATGATGTTTTGTATATAACCCTATCGATCGAATGCCAAACCTTTTGATTCCAATGTTATTTATTCTGATGGAATTTGGACAAATTACTCTCGTTTAAGGTTAAGATTTATATAATATTATCTATTGTTTTACATAGTAAATGGCTTTGAAATAAATGTGTCACTGACCGAACACGTATTTTAAAATATACTGAAAAAAATGTTTTAAAAAATGGTACTTCGTTTTTAATATAATTATTTAAAATCTTAAATACACATTAACAGAAGCTCCTCTAGACCTCCAAAGACTCCGCCCTACTGACGCTCATTTTAAATTAAGGCTGAGGAAAATGATTAAAGTAAAAAAGAAAATAAACGTATATCATTAACGGCCCATAAATCCTAAAATACAAATTGAAATTAAACTCAATATTAGGAATCGTCCAGTCTAAACTATTATTTTTTTTGCACGATAAAGTAAACCAACTGTCGTAAATAGTAAAATAACGATTTCAATGTTTTAATGAAATAAAATGAGGAAAGAATTTTTTCCATTATTTTTTTCACTTTATGTTCTTCAAACAATGAAAAAAGTTTTATATGGTATGCATAATCTAAATGAGGACATAAAACATTCAATCAAATTTATCATTTCATAATTTATGTTTTGATGGACAAAATAATATTATATATAAATATCATTACAAATTTTCGAACAGTATGATAAAAACATAAATTTAGAAAGCGATCCCTTTTTTTAAACAAAAAATTATTAAACCACAAGAGGTTTAATTGGGGCTGTTTTTCCCGGTTTTTCACAAATAAAAAATTCCCTTTTTAAAGAAAATTAAAACAATAATGTTTTCTTTTTTTTAAATTTATAAAAAAAATCCCCTCGGCAAACCCCCCTTAAAAATTTTTTTTTGTTTTTTCTTCCTTTTGGAATATTAATGGAATTTTCCCCTTTTTAACTTGAAAATAAAAAAAAAGGGGAAAAAGTTTTCCCAAAAATAATTAAATAAAAAAAAGTTTTTAAAGGATTGCCAATAACCTTTATAAATTTTCTTGGGGAGTTTTTAAAATGAAATTTTGGTAAAAAATTAGATTCCCTTTGGCCCATTTTTTCCCCAATTGGGTTTAAAATTGTTTCCCAAAGTTCCCTATTTTTTTAATTTTGAAATTGTAACAAAAATCTGCTTTAAAACATTTGTTTTCATGCGGGGCGTATTTTTACTGCCAATAGACATATCGATAGGAAAAGTCAAGAGTAAGGAAATAGGATAGCAAAAAAAGGTTATTTATGTGTGGTTAAACTTTTAAATCAAAATAACTTCAATATCACTCTGATTTGATCAATACGTGCATTCACAATTTTAGTACATAAGTATAAGTATAATTATTATTAGGGATAAACTGAATTTAAGATCAATTAGATTTATGACAATGATATACACATATCCGAGAGTGGTTATAAATGCTGTTCTATGTTTACTGTATTATAAAGGTAAGAAAACAGGCCAACTTTGTGTGGATGGGAATGATTTGCAGACACACAGTGAATACATAACAAGTATAATTGATAGTAATGTCAGCGGGATAACAATCAATCTCGTCTCGGGAATTTACCATATCGCAGAAACTGTATTATACGACCTATAAAATTATAATGAAAAAAGGAACAAACATCGTTAAACCTTATTAACAATGTCAAATACAGTAATAGATGACGTGAACCATGACCAAGTTTTATATCTTACATATGGTTTTCGAGTAAAACATACATTCAAGAAATAATATTCAATAGGACGTGACTAAAAACAAGAACACACAATACTATACAATTTGCAATTCTGCATATACTACTATATAAATATTAAACTTTGTATTGGTCAATTCATTGTCTTTCTCCTTCTCCAAATAGGTTCTATAATTTCACCAATTGTTAAAATACACAGTGTATAAATCGATTTTACTTAAAAGTGACTGAATTTATCCATTTTTTGACACGAGTAGCCCCGATATTTTTGAAAATTTTTAACCCAAAAAAATAAAAATGGAAAGTACCATTCCCCAAAGAAAATTTCTTTTAAATTTGTGTAAATAAAATTTAAAATTTTTTGAAAAGGTTTTTAAATTTTTTTATTTAAAAATTCGGGCAAAAAAAATTGAAAATTTAATACCTTTTTTTCAAAAATAATTTCTGTTTAATTTACTTTTAAAATCTTTTTTTAATCTTTTTTTTTTATAATTTTTTATACTTTTCCCTTTTCAAAGTGAAAACCACGCCTCTTTGCTTTTGTAACAGTTATAAAAAGTTTTATTTTTCTGGCCCTTACTTGGGGCGGACCCTTTAAAAGGGCTTAAATTTTTTTTTACCAAAAAAATTAAAACCAAAAAATAGGTTAAATATTTCCCCAAAGTCTTGAATTTATAGTTTTTTAAAAAAAAAAAAAACTCCCAAACGATAAATTTGATATTTTTTTCCCCAACGGGCCCATAAATTGTTTTTAACGGGGTACATACATTTAAAATTTAATAAAAAACTATTCGTCTTTGCATATTTTTTTTAAAATAATGTAATTAACCTTTACTTACATATTGATAAAAAAATTTTCTACTTTTGTTTTTAAGTGTGTTTTTTTTGTACGTCGCAGTGCAGAAAGGGTTCATGGGGGGCAATTTTCCAGCCCCCTGTTTGGGGGAAGCCCCCCAAGGCCCCCCTTCTTTTCATTATTTCAAAACAGTTAAACGGGCAAAATAAAATAAAAAAACCCGCCCTTTCCCCAAAAATATTTTTTCAAAAAAATGTAAAAATCCGACGACGTTTGGGCCCCAGTTTAAAACCATACAGTTGCTAAGGAAGGAAATTTAGTCTGGAAGTTAAATGACCTACTCGGCCATGGACGACGTTTTACTCATTTTAACGGATGAAAAACTCGCATTTTAGTGTTGCCTATAAACAGTCCAGTTCATCATTTAATAAATTTAGTTTTATATTTTTTATTTAAACTAATAGGCGCCGATATCTTTACTATATGTTCATAAACGTTGAAATGATGTAATGCACATTTTGATCATATAGTTATAAGTCTTTATCAAATCCTTATTCTGTTTTGGGAACAAAAACGTTTTCCTTCTAAAAAAACAACATTTATGTTTATATAACATTTAAATAATAGTTTGAGAGCATATGCATATCTCTTGAAGAAAGAATTAATATGTCTGCTTAAATTGATTTCACATACACTTTGTTATTTCACATCAAAGGTTATTAATAAAGCCATTCATTATATATTTAGGGTGTTAAAATTCGTAAGGTTATGAATAAGAGTTTTTGTTGTTGCTGTTTTTTTTTCAAAAAGGTAAACAATTTTCAATAATTAGATACAGTTAGTGAGAAATATTTGAATATTTGGAGTGAACTAGTTTTGCTGAATAACACCTTAAGGTTTAGATGTATAACTTATAATAACCTGGCAAGTAAAACAACAGTATGTGAAAAATATTCTAGTAATGCACTAAAGACAACAACTTTTGTTTTATCGGTATTAACTTCTAGACTCCATGTTTCACAATAAGTACATAAAAGGTATTGTTAAGAGTAGTGAGAACGACGTGGACCATCAGCCATCTGCAGATTTCTTTTTCGATTTTCTATGAAGACATGGCAGTAGCCTACACAACTTAAGAAAAATAAAAGATACTTAAGATCAGAGCAAACCCGTAAAGTGTTGTAAATGTCATATTTGTTTGTTTGTTTGTTTGGATTTTTACGGCACGTCAACACACAACCGGCCATATCGTGCCGAATGCTATAATAGGCTTAAAATATTATGTAAAACATTGTAAATGACAATAGAAATGAGCCAATTAGATCCTAGAATACAAGTTTATCTCTTTTAAATAATCAATTATGTTTTTTGATGGAATTGTATTAAAAAGTTCTTTGAGTGAATTTACAGAATAAAATCTATTACGGGCCTGTGAAAAATCATGACTTTCAAGAAGAAAATGCTTGACAGTAAAAATTTTCATTACAACCTACACAGAAAGGGGCATTGTCATTTGTTAGGAGATAAGAGTGGGTAACTTTAGTGTGTCCAATTCGGCATCGAAGAAGAACTGTTTTGATCACGGCGGTTTGACAGAGATAGAGATGGTGACATATCAAGAGATGGGTTTTATATCGTGAAGTTTATTAAAACGGCATTGTCCCAATTTGCTTTCCATTCAGATGATACGAGTTTAAGGTTTATAGCCGGTTCTCTAAAAAAATCACAGCAGCAAGGTAACAAATAAGTTGCAAGTTTTTGAAAAATTTTTAATGATTGTTTAGCTAAAAGCATTCTAACTTTTTCATTTCCTCCCCCGTTATATCCCTTACATGGCTTGGAATCCAATATTAAAAATTTAAAACATATTTTGTTTTTAGTATATCATTTGAAATCGTAAAAGAAGTTCTTTTACCATGATATTGTCAGAAATTTTTTTATTTTAAATGGATATCTAAAACAGAAAGCGAGTCAGGAGAACGAAACAATATCAACAAATTTATCGTGGGGTATTGCTGTGCTATGTCATGACAATGCTAATCCGACTAGCTTTTAGCTTCAGCAGTGAAAAATTGATTTAGCTTATTCTGGTAGGACCTCGATACTAGATTGTAAAAATTATTTTCAAAAACAACAGCCGCACCTACTTTGCAACCTTCTTTTGAACCGTCCGTATAAAAATATGTATAAAATCTTTCATGTTCTTCCTTAATTGCTAGAAACTTCTCTTTGAAATATTCAGGTGAATTTGATGCCTTTTTTATATTTGAAATGGTTAATATTTATTTCCGGGGAATTATAAGTCCAAGGTGGAACATCCTCATCGTCATTTTGAAGGATACTGTCTGGATTAATTTTAAGTTTATCTAAATCATCTTTTAGACGAAGGCCTAATGGTTTAATTTCCTTTGGTTTGTTAACAAATTTTTCAGTATAACTTGGTTTGAAAATAATATTTTTAGCTGGATTTTTCCTATTAGATGAAAATTCTAGTTGCATATTGAAGTGATAGCTTTTTTACGACGAAGATAAAAGCGATGGTTTCCCAGCTTCCGGCATAGCTAGACTTCTCTAAAAGGTGAAAGTGCACCGAAAGAAGAGCACCTAAAGCTTAAAACGTTAAACCCTGGTGTTATTCTAGGTATCTGAGCATTTGAAGATATGATTTCTTGCAGACGCATATACTAACAACCATAAATCTAAATTATGATCGGATAAGACCATTCTGGTATAATTTTCAGTAATGTGGGAAGAATTTGATCCCCAATTGTGTACTCTGCGATAAAACCTTAAGTAAATTTAAAGAGCTTTTTAGGCATTTAGTTTTCCAAATGTTGTAATATGTGGTATAAAAGAACAGTTTTTTCATTTCATTATTGATTAATTCCTAGAAAACTTTAGCTTCATCAACTACTGGAATTTTAGAACAGATATGTAAAGTTCAGGGTCATTATGTTGTTTTCGCAATCGGCAGAAATGAACACATTGAGTTTTTGACTTTGAAAATTTTAAACCCATTTTCTATTGCCCACTTCTGAATTTTATCTAAATTTTGTTGAAGTTGCCGTTCAATTGTTCTCATACTTTTCGATCGATAGCAGATAAAGAAAATCGTCTACATATAGAGAACAATCTATGCCTGGTGTAAGAGCGCTAGCAATATTGTTTATTTTAAGGCCAAAAAGTGTAAACAGAAAGTATGCTCCCTTGAGGAACACCTTGTTCTTGTTGGTGGTCTTGAGAAAAAGTTGAACCAAGTCTTACTTTAAAGTGCCTATCATTTAAAAATCCAGAAATGAAAAGAGGAAGTCTGCCATTAAGTCCAGCATTCTTTAGATCTTTTAGGATACCATATTTCCAAGTAGTGTCGTAAGCCTTCTCAAGATCAAAGAAAATTGATACCAGGTGTTGTTTATTTACAAAGGCTTCTCTAATAAAAGTCTCAAGTCGTACAAGATGATCGTTTGTACTTCGCTGTTTACGAAAACCTGACTGAAAATTAGTGATAATTCCATTATTTTCTAGATACCAAACTAACCGATTATTTATCATTCTCTCGAATGTTTTGCAGAGGCAACTTGTAAGTGAAATTGGACGATAATTTGTAGGGTCAGTTGAATCTTTTCCAGGTTTAGGGATAGGAATAATCAACGCATTCTTCCAAGTGTTGGGAAATTCACCAGATACCCCAAATTTTGTTAAAAATGTCAAGAAGCAAGTCTAAGGATTGGGACGGTAAATGTTTAAGAAACTGGTAGTAAATTTCGTCCGGGCCTGCAGCACTATCTTTTGCAGTTTTGATTGAATAAATTAAGTCATCAATAGAGAAAAGGGAATTATAGTCTTCGTCGTTTGTTGAAGTAAAATTAATATACTCTTTCTCAGCTTTACATTTATGTTGTTGAAATGTATTTGAATAATTGCTCGAAGAAGAGTTCTTTTCAAACGTTTTAGCCAAAGTTTCTGCAATATCTGTTTTTGTTTTGGCATATTGGCCATCACCAGTTTTTAAGTGAACAGTTGGACTCTTTTTTATACTTACCACTTATTTTTCGTACTGCAACCCAGACTTTCCTAATAGGAGTATTTGAATTAATATTTGAAACATAAGATTGCCATGATTGGCGTTTAGATTGACGCACTGATCTTCTAGCTTTGGCTCTAAATATTCTATAATTTTCAAGGTTTTCTGTTGTAGGGCTATGTTCAAAACTTTTTGAGTGAAGCTTTCCGTATACGAACGGCTTTTTTACATTCATCGTTAAACCATGGTTTTTTGATTTTGTTACTTTTATTATTATTTTTTAATGAATAACTTTGCAAGCAATCGTATGTAATGCTGAAGAGAAAGTTTCAGCTATATCATCAGAGGTGAAATCAAATTCATTTTTTGTTAGATCAATAGAACAGAGCCTAGTAAATGTTTCCCAATCTGCTTTCTTAAATTTAAAAATTTGACGTCCTTCATCTGGTATAGAGTCATTTGATGTAAGTAACAATGGATAATGATCACTGCCGTACTGGTCATCTAAAACTTTCCAATCGAAGTCCAAGTATATAGCAGAGTGGACAATCGAGAGGTCGATGCAAGAAAACGTACCTGTAGCTGGATGTAAATATGTAGGTGACCGATTGTTTAATAAACAAAGCTGAAAGTTATCTATCAATTTTTCAGTTATATTACCCTTATTATTTGTAGATGTACTGCCCCACATAGGATTGTGAGCATTAAAGTCGCCTAACAAAAGGAAAGGTGATGGTAATTGCCGAACAATACTTTCAAGTTCATCACTTGTTACCGTTAAATTTGGAGGAAGGTATAAAGAACAAATTGTTAGTGGTCGATGTAAGGTCACCTGCACAGCTAAAGCTTGTAATATTGTGTTTAGTTTTAATTATTTTTGAGGAATGCAATTTGCGATAGCAATGCTTGTACCACCTGATGTTCTGGCGTTACTAGTGCATATATAATTATAAAGTGTATAATCTTTTATAGAGATATATTATCTTTAGGAGATAACATAGTCTCCTGAAGACATAATACATTTGGAGAGAATTTTGATAATAGTAAAAGTAGATCATTATAATTTGACTTAAGACCTCGGCAATTCCATTGTAGGATAGAGTGACTTCTATTATCCATTTTAAAGAATATTTATATCATTTAGGAAACTTTATTGGACTTCTGCTATTCGGAGTTGGAGGAGGGGAGAGGTATAGATCCTCATCCTCCATCAATTGGGTGTCGTGAAGTGGATCGAACCGATTTTCTGTGTTGATCGGGTTCCGCATTGCTTTTTTCAACCGATCTGTGATGACAATTCGCTCTTTAGGCGATTGTTTTTGAATAACTTTCTCAGAAGATGCTATTTGAATGTTTGCGGTTTGCTTCTTTGGAGAAGACTTTAATGGTGACTGAGTCTGCACAGAGGTAGACTGCTTACTTTGTGAAGCTGTATGCTTTGTAGGTAATGGTAACTTAATTGGGGGGCATTGACATAAGTTGACCTGTACTGCAGAGTCAACCATCTTAACAGACTTTGTAACTGCAGCTGAATACGACAGTTGTTTTGGTCCTTGTGATTCAACAAGCTTTCGTGCATCTTGAAAGGAAATATTTTGCGTATACTTCTGACGAAGAATTTCTTTTTCCTTTAACCACAAGGGCATGACCGGGAGGTGGCGTAATGCTCTCCTCCACAATTTGCACATTTAACAGGAACGTTACAAGTCTCATTTTTGTCATGGTTTGAGCTACATCTGCGGCAAATAGTCTGCCTAACGCAATTTGATTCATGGTGACCAAATTTGAAGCATTTGTAACATTGCATTGGGTTTGGAATGTAAACCGCAACGCGAACTTTAAGGTAACCTACTCGCTATCGATGATGGGAGAATGGGTGTGGAGAATGTTAGAATAAGGCTATTCGTTGGCAGTCGTTTACCATCTCTTGTAGACTGAATGCGCTTGACATTTGACACCTGCTGTGATTTTAACTCTTCAGCAATATCTGCTTCTAGCATTCCAGCAAGGTCAGAACATCTGATGACGCCCTTGCTGGAGTTTAGAGACTGGGTGTGGTGTGGCAGTTGTGTCAATGTTAAAAAAAGCTGGTACATTTCAGAATAGTGTCTGATTGTTGTTTCCGCTCTACCTCTATCAAGAGTCCTCATTGCGGAGTTTCTTGACAGATTTAGGTGTTCCAATTAAAGCCGAAAGTTGTTTTTCTATAATGAAGGGGCTAAGTTCAGTAAGTGATTTGGAGCCGTTTGATTTGAATTATTAGAAAACGGGGAAAACTTCCATCAAATGAAATGTTACCACTTGAATCATCTTCTTGCGATTTTCGTTTTTTTGTTTGTATATCCATGATTAAAGATATTAAAATTCGTCTCCCGGGTTCCCCAGCCACCTCGGACTCCAACATGGGGATGTGCGATGGAGACGGATATCCAGTCTCCGCACATCAAGGATACCAGAGAGATATACTCGCATAAATTGCAAATATTTACAACCTACACAATTAGCCCATTAGCCACCGCCTTCTTGGATATGTTATACTGTATTTATAATGCATATATGAAATATTGTTTTAACATAACGGCACCCATCATGGCAGTTCAGTAGGAGTTAAAGGTATACTAGAAACACAAATAGGAATAAAAATTTAAACTCAGATTTTTTTATTTTAAATAATTTGTGTGCATTGAATTGTATTAATTTCGGGACCGTGTAAGTTCAATGAAATTTTCAAGTATTTAAGAAATATATATCCAAGGGCAAGGCATGACCAGCCGATTGACCAAAGCCGGGCTCACTTGGTCACCCGTCTACCCTAAAGCAGAGGCCAAAGAAGTGTGTTAGGAGTACTGGAGATCCCTGGGTATCCTTCAACTACCAGGACCCTCTTTTCTAGGTTACGGGACGCTGCCCACGGCAAACAGGCAGTCTGGGTGTTGGCCATATGTCCGTCATACCGGCGCACAGCAGCGCACCCCCATAACGGACATATGTTACTCCTCCTCACCACGTAGAGGTACCCAAAAGAGGAGGAAATGTCATATTAACAGCTAGCAAATGATTCTGCGTATTAAGCAATAATACCGGTTACTGTACATTTATCTTCAACGGGCGTTGCAGCTTATTATGACTTATTTTTCAGATTCTAAATATGTCTCGATGGAGGCGCATTACAGATGAACGATTTACATTGTCATGTCCAAAAGGGCACCATTAATGTTATTTTTATTATGAACTTTAAAAGAAAAGATGCTAATATGGCTTTTCCCCAGGTCGGATTCATAACATGTGGTAATAATATTATGTCGTTTAAGATTATCTTTTCGTATGTTTTTAAATCTCTATTAATTTTGTCTTAATGTACATTGTATTGTATTTGTTTTTGCAAAATAGATATTTACCCATGATTATCATTTTTCGCCAAATGAATCAGCATATTACAATTTTAAATTGATCCCTTTGAAGTGATAAAACCAATTGAAACCATAGTATAACCATCCGATGACTTTTCCTTTCAAAATCATATGTTGACATTTGATTTCATTATATGTCTGCAATTTTAGTCCATTAAAATAATTGTGTTTATAATCCTGAAGAAGACCATTTTACGTAATGAAATTATACAATTCAACGGAATGTGTTTACATAAGAGATCTTTGAAAACAAAAGAGGAATATTTTAATTATATCTAATTAGATATATTCCAACAAACTTGTTGTACTTAAAATTGTTTTACTCGATTGATTGAATGCCATTAAGTACATTTCTGATATTAAAAAGCATGCATATTGTCACTGTTTTATATCGATATCTTTATTCAATCAACACCAAAACAACATGTTAAAGTGTCATAACATTATTTAAAACTAAAGTCAAATTGTATGATAATTTGCTATTTGCTTTGTTTTACATAATTGGTAAACACTTAAAAAAATGTTTACCCCTTTCTTCATTTACGAACCCTCAGACTGATGGACAACACACGTTATCATCTCTCTCAGGTCTGGTATCTGTGATGTGATTATGTAAAACAAGTTCTTGAATTTTATAATATTGTCCATTTTATCGGAAAGCAGAAACGTGCATACATTTGTATCGTTGCTATTATCAATAATCCCTAGTGTAGTAACTACAAACAATCCTGGTTTGTTTATCAGATCATGCAACAACGCTATGAAATTATCTGTTACGTATTAATTAAATCATATAGTGTTTTTCTGTGTATGAAGTTTTAATATTTTAAAATTAACATAAATCCGAGTGACAAGATATATATATATAACATATAGTCATTTGACTAAAATATAAACAGCCTGGAATATCATCAACTTACAGAATAAACTGAACACTTTAATCTAGCTACCACGTTTACTCCCTACGGAAGCATAACGTTGATAACTCATTTCTGGTTTTAATATTTTGCAAGCTAGAGTTTGCATAATAATAGGCTCGACACGTTCAGAACCCAAGAAAGCTGTTTCAATTTAAAATTAAATTCCCTGATTAAATGACCAAAGCTAGACTAATGCTTGTGTCTAAAATAGGTTTGATATTGATAAGTTATATATTTGGGCAGCGTTTCATAGAAAATCCTTAGTGTATTCTAGATCTTTGGACATAAAACTTTGGGACTAACTTAAGACTGCTTTAATACACATTTCGTCTTCAGTCAAATAGTATTGACTATAAATAAATGCATTATTCTGAGAAAATTAGAGTAATACAATGACAGATCCTTTTATTCACAATGTGTAAATGCCCATCGGCATTTCGATTCAGAAATAGCAGTCAATTACGACAATAGGATATTTTCTTTTAAGCGCACAATTGTCTCTATTTTGTTTCTACAACCGGTTCCAACTAATGATTTTCTATAAAGTGGTTTGATGCATATAACTATGCGTCAAGCATTAGTATTTTATAATCAAGTAGCATAAATTTTGAAAAAAAATCGTCAACATATAATGTTATATTTATCGTTTTCGGTTAACAATGTTTAAACAGTTGTTCAGTGTAGTTTTTTGTGATCTGCTTCAACAGATAAAGTATGATTGTATAATAGGTCCCGTTTTGAAAGAAAAAGAAGAAAACGATATAATGTGAATACCGTTTGCGTTCAAGTACATATTGATGATTGCATTTTCAATTAAAGTTTGTTATCAATTACAGACAACTTTAAAATTAACATTAACGTTTTCTCGAGAGATTTCACTTCATTTGCAAATAGTAAGGAATAATAAAGAATTGATGAATTTTAAAGAAGACAACGTGTCTCTTTCTTAATCGATTTAAAGTCTGAGTATGTACAAAACAGTGCTGATGTTCAAATAGTCTGCACAAGTAACTTATTTTCTGTATAATATAAATAAGTTTGACAAATAAATAATGTTTGGAAGAAAGCAGTTACTTTTTAAACGACTTTCATCAATTATATATTGAATAAGTTTTAATAACTGTTTTGGGATTTTCCCAAAGCTTATGAATTAAACAAATTGAATTCTCGAAATATTTTAGGATAAAATGTAATCAATGAGGTGAGCTTAAAACAGAGAAAATAATCGCTAAAGAAAGCCCAAAGCGACAAAATTGAAAGTGTTGCCGGCTCGATTTGTTTCACCCTGTTCATGGACGGAACTATCAAGTTCAAACTACCGTACACGCCCCCTAGCACCGGCGTAAGCAGAACTCAACACTTCAACCTGAAATTGTCAAATTTAGAAACATCCGCAGTTGTGTACATACGGCGGTCATCATGGTCCCCAAATTATAAAAAGCATGTGCCCTAAAAGGGGAAAACTGCTGGGCGGAACTAAACAAAATTGAATTTTGAAAGGGGATCAGAGGTTATGAAGCCTGCATATCACAGATCAGACGTCAAAAGACAAAGTTAAAATGCAGGCAACATAATTATCCTAAGGGTGAAGTAAATACTCTTAACTAAGTATTCAAGTAAATTGTTACTTGACATTAAAATGAAGTGATTATATTTGCAATTATTTATTTTATATTTTAAGATGTATCTTTATAATTGAGATTTAAAATGTTTCTTAATACTTTCATTATGATAAATGATAAGTACACTCGTACACGAGCAAAGCCAGATTTACCTCGATTTTTATCCCGAAGAAATCAATGGATATATCTGTAGTAAAGTTGACGATATTTACAGGCTCATGCACTATATATTGCACTGCAAAGCAAAGAAATTAGGAAAAGCATCATGCTTTATTATGAGAGAAAACAATACAGAAGAGAAGATGATTCTATTCCGTATTATTTTATCATCTTAGTTTAGCTATTATGACCATTGTGCCTTTTTTGTCGCCGTCGTCGTGCAGAACTTAAATGCAATTCATTATTTGAAACATAGAATACTTGCTTTTTGCATAACAAAGCGCTGTTGAAAGACAGGCGATTTTGGGACCATTTCTTTTTGGTTTGTTATGATTATTATTTCTGATTATTTTTTCAAGGTCTCTGGTTGGACTATTGTGCTCTATATCCAAATATTATCCGGACTTTGTTAATCGAATTATTCCTACAAGAAGGGATGCTAAAAATGTTCAGGATGTCAACACTTTAGTACAGGCAATGCAATGTGGAGACGTAATTCATCGTAAAAACGGAACAAGGGCATACATACACATCATGCACGCGTGTGTTTTAAACAATGTTTATAACAGAAATATCACGTAACGTTCCCGTTTGTATAAGCAGCTTGATCAAATTACTGGTTAAATAATCTAAAGTATAGCTTCTTAATACTTAAAGTGAGGTTTTAGCAGAACTTGCCTAGGAATTTATCACAAAATATTAAGGTATGTTGATTTCATAGTCAATTAATTGTATGCCGAATATTTTACATGTAATATTCGTCACATGAAAAACGTTTTGTTCTAAGTGCCAATTTGTTACTTTTGAGAAAAAGGCATTCAAAAATTCAATTTTGCAAAACTTTTTTATTCATTGTTGGATTTTGAAAATTTAAAAACTATTTAACGTGTTTTCAAATACACAACTTAATAACAACAAAATAAGCGCATTTTAATATTTGTTTTGCATAAAAATACAAAAAAACGTTTGGATGGATAAATGTCACATAGAACAGTACGTTTTATTGCAGGGCTCTCAATTATTTATCTCTTTATTAAAAGCATTCGACCATAAGCATCATACTATGAAATTCAAAATCATATTAAAGTCTTAAGGTTCAGCACTTAAACAAATAGTATTAAAACAAAAAAGTAAATAAAATACAAACGCAAAATCTTTTTGTGTTTTTAATTAATTCAATTTTTTAAACTTGTAACTTTAACATAGTGACAAAAAAACCTGTTACTCTGCCTATGGCATGTGCAATAATCTTAAGTCATTGATTATATGTAAACCAATAACTACATATTTTCACAGATATATTGAAATCCTTCTTCAAAACTTGCATAATCTATAATAATAGCACATAGTTAAATCTAGCTTTTTTAAGATATTTGTTCCAACAATGCTAAACAACATATTACACTGAACACTTAAACTTTACTTGAAGTTAAACATCTGTAACCTATAACATGAACACAATGACATTATATAATTGTATACACGTAATTGCTTCATTCTAAGCAATAATAACAACACTAAACTTCAAACAAAACAGTGCATGTGTTAAACTTAAATTTTGGCGTTTGTGGCCGATGTATGTATCACTTCACTATTGATACTGTTCTAATACCATAAAAACAGGAAACCTGTTTTATTCAATACATATGCTCAGTTTTATTTATTTGTACATGCTTTCATTTTTTTGCTATCACTACTTGTAGCAGTTGATTCTGGAAACAGTCGTTTTCGTCTACATGTTCCTATTTTACAAAGGTTTTCTAAATAGGCTCTATCTGTGTCTGGAAGAAACTTAAGCATGGATTCAATATCCTTTAACTTATCATCTGAAATGTTTGGCTTGGTTTTCAGATAATGAATGAAAGGTGTTCTGTCAATTCCAATAGTATTCCCTGATCTTGTTTGACGAACAAGATAAACTATATCGAACTGGGGTTCAGTAAAGCTTAATCTGTATTGCACATGCATGGGTAATTCAGATGTTAGCTTAATGCATTTTACTTTTGTATATGGTACGCTACTGTATTTGAAACAAGTAGAAGAAGTCTGGAAATCACGTAAATCTTTTGAATAGTTTTCACGTTAGCAGGCCTGACCTTTTTGAGTTCTTTTACTACACTTAATGGGCTATATATCTGCACATATTTAAAGTGTTTCTCAATATGTGAGTGCACATTATCCACCTCTTGAATGGCAGAGTGTCCTGGTTACCAAACTTTTGAACGATTTCCCTGACTTCACTATTAGAGAATAAAAATTTTTGTAACGCAAAGGTCATAACTGAATTTCTGTTTTGTGGTACACAAGAATCCGACCACAATATAAAACGTTGAATACCAGGATGTTGCTTCAAAACATCTTCCAAAACTAAGATCAATGCACTTTAGTCTAGCGATTTCATTAGCGCCTCTACCAGCTATACATTCATTCCAGATAACATTATATGCAATCTTACCTATGGAACAATGCGCTGTAAGATTGAAGACATTTAACTTTCTCTTATAAAAAAGTTAGATACATTAGCCCTTGGACAAGTGATGCATATCAAAAGATATTACTGCTTCATTGCCTCCACGGTCTGTGTCTCTTTCTTCTTTAGTTGCTAACTTATCAGTCACATGATTCTCGTATGTACGAGCAAATTCATCGGAAACAGCGATAGTAGCACTTTGCGTCTGAATATCAAACTGTTGACATAAAGCACATCGATCCTTTTTCGGTTGAAAAAATCCATGGCCTAGAATTCTTGTTGCATTTTAAACACTCTTCTACACATAAATGATACATTTGTGTTAAAGATAAACCAGATTCTAAATAGCTTTTACTTGTTGTAGCGCGACAGTAATGT
This sequence comes from Ruditapes philippinarum, assembly GCF_026571515.1. NCBI lineage: Eukaryota > Metazoa > Mollusca > Bivalvia > Venerida > Veneridae > Ruditapes > Ruditapes philippinarum. The sequence goes on along the minus strand of NW_026863757.1, from coordinate 153,591 downwards.
GATGGTATTGTCGGGAAATAATTAATGTGATCTCTAATAAAATCTTCGTCAGCTACTGAAATTTTCTTTTTCGTGCCTTCACCCCTACAATCTTCATAACTTCTGTTTTCATCAGACTTTCTATGAAACCATTCTATTCGCCTCTGGCTGATATCTAATGTTTGTAAGTAAAAACTTTTACACACTTTAATCTTATCTTGTCCCTTTAGAAAGTAATACATTTATTTAAATTGTCTCCTGGACTGCTCATAATTCGTTCTTTGACGAGCTTTTAACACTTTAGATGTTGTTTGTGCATAAAAAACATTTTTGTTAGAATCATTGAGGGACCAAAAATAGTCCAACATTTCTTTTTGGTTTTCCCAAAAATGATATCAATGATATTTACAACCAGAACAGTCTTTCTTTATCCGTAATTCTCTAGCCCTTTGCAATTTACCAGTAACTTCCATGTATTCTTCGGCAGATTGCCTTCTTCTTTTTCTGATAGTTTGTTTCCACAATTTTGGATTTTTCAACTTTTTGCGACCCTGTCTGACATTGTTATTACACTCGTTATTGTGATCACTGTTTCCAATTTCTTGATTGTTAACACATTTCCTTATTTTTTGACTTTCAATATCTGTTTCATTTATCTTCATGCCAGTTTCATTGATCTTTTCTGCTTCGCTTATGATATAATTATTTAGTTGGCCGTTAAAATCTTGTAATGTACAATCCAGATTTGGTGACTTTTCAATAAGCTCATGATTGTTTAAATAATTATCATTTGTATCTAATTTGCTAAAATTGTTTTCATCGTCAACATGCCGATCCAAAATGTAAATTTCAATAAGCACATTTCCTTCGTCTTTTTCAATATCTTGCTGTGCGACATTTTCTGGTTCAGTGTCCAAATTCGAACAGTTCATAGAATTTTCAGTGTTAACTAGACGTTTACCTTTGTTAGAGTCAGCATTTTGTTTGTCGTCAGAATTTACATTTTCATCAGCTGTATCCAAAAAACTGTTTATCTACAAACTCATTTGCTGAAATATTATCATCTGTTAAAATCGCTATAGCTTCTTCTACAGTATATTGACTGCGATTCCTTTTTATACAAGTGAAAGTTACAATTTCTATTTATATTTATGAATTCCCTCTTAAATTGTGTCCTTATTTCACTAGACTCATCTCGAAGGGATAGATGAAAGAACAAAAGTGATTTGCTGGTCTGCATTACAGCTGAGCATTGTTCCAAAGAGAACTGCACCCCACAAGCATCAAGCACTATCAACTGGTTTTGTTCTAATATCTTGATAATAGTGTTAGGGGAAATTCTCGTAAACGATACATACAGTTGATCAATCTTGTTGCAGTATCGGATAGCTAAAAAGTCTTCATACAACCATCAACAGAAAGTATTTGTAAATTGAGGCACTGTTTCAAAAAACACAATGTAGATATTGGACATTGACTGATATTAAGCCAGTACAACTTGTTTTGAAAATAAAAAGTCAATGTCTGGAGCAAGATAGCTGTAGCCGCTTGCGGGAATAATAAAACTTTCAAATTTTCTGGAATGCTGAAATTTTTTTTCCAGAGTTCCTTCATAAAAATGCACAGGATTGTCAAATTCAAATTCTCGCAACAGGTATGATGTAGTAGTAATTATGTTATTGAATGCTTTACACGTCCTGTTTGTATTTGTTAAAAGTTCTTCTAAACGTAGGTACGACAAAATTCTGGCAATTATTTCAGTCGGCAGTGTAAACAGGTTTGCTTGAAGAGACCTGAAAGGTGGAAGATTTATTATTTTATATTCAAACAGATATGTGCAAATGGCGACCATGTACGAAACATAACTAGGTTAATGTCATATACATTCAGATATTTAAAAATGTATAACAAGGCGAACAAAGGTATTGAAAGGAATTATGTTTCTTCCTATTGACTTTGGTATAAAAATGTTTTGCATTTAAGTCAACTATTATTTAGAATATTAGTGCACTCAAAAAATACATACATGTATAATGTGTATAAATTTCTTTATTTAAGAAAGTTAAGAACTTGTTGTATCATCCATTTCTTGTTTACAAATATTTGGATGAAATCGTATGATCACACGTGTTTCTATCCGAAAACAAAACACGTCCGAAATCATTTGAAGGCGTGATTAGTTTTAAGTGGTGTTTAATTATTTGCAGTTAATGTAAAATAATTGTTAGTGATTGGAGTTAATCAATAAAAACATAATATTAATCAATACTTACATTTAGTATATATATAGGAAATCAATTGCAAACGTTGCAAAACCAGTATACTCAAAATATTTGTACAATATGGCGGGCGTCCTGCCATCACGTGATGTAAATGCTATGCCCTGATTCGATATCTTGGATTTAGAACACTGTGTTTTTAAAAACAAAACGGTCAACTACACTTACAACAGTCTGTTGCATATGCCTCACAGGTCATGTGACATGTATCGATGATATGTATGGTCAAATAAGTTAGAACAGCCTATCTTGCAAAACGCACTGAATTTGTGGAGAAAGAACAGAATGGTTTTGTTGTAATTTAACTATGAAGCTTTGTAACACAAATATAACATGCCAAGGAGAATTTTGGTAATTTTCTTGGATTGTAAGTGCCGATTGCAATATGTAAATTACGTTATTTGTTCACCTCACAATATTTTACTTTGAAATACATTTCCAAAATTTTCATGAAAATTAACATGAATCTGGAGGCGTGCTGCTTTAATCGAATTATTCCTACAGGAAGAGATGCTAAAATGTTCAGATAATCAACACTTTAGTAAAGGCAATGCTAGATGGAGACGTACTTCATCGTAAAACGGAACAAGGGTGTACATGCACGCGCGTGTTTTAAACAATTTTGAAACAAAAATATCACGTAACGATACAGTTTGTATAAGCAATTTGTTAAGTAGTGAAATTTTCTAAAGTCTATCTTCCTAACACTTAAAGTCAACAACAACTCAATGTTTTAGCAGAACATACCTAAGAATGCATCATACAATATTAAGAACTCGCCTAAGAATTCATCATAAAAAGTATGTTGATGTATTTGTCAATTAATCCCGAATATTATACATGTATATACACATTTAAAACAGTTGTTTTCGTAGCAAAGGCTTAAATCTTGAATATGCTTGACTATTTTATACGGGATGATGAAAACGCATCATGTGTGCTTTTATTTCCTTATACCAACATACAACCAGAAAGAAAGAATCTTACATTTGGAAAATCCAAACATAAATATATGTACTCATTCTCATTTATTATCAAACCTTCAAAATATAGTATACAACCGTGGGAATGTGGCCCTGTTTTGCGGATTTATATACCGTTGTTTATTTGATGACCAGAAAATTCATGTCAACCTATAAATCATGTTTACATTGATATACCTAAGTATTCCACTTCGCATGCAAAAGCTATTACTGTAAGTAATGATCTCATAAACAACAATCGTACCAATTAATCACTGAGATAATTGTGGAGATCAAATGAAGAATGTGTATTGTTGATTTATTAGATAACAACATTCTTGGCACGTACATTCATTTTTTAATATACACATTTAGTTAAATGTTAACAAGTACATACATAAAACAAACCTTGCTTATAAGTTCAATAAAATGTTTTAAAGTTTATTTTTACTTTATACACTTAAGTTGTTATGAAATTGTTTTAAATGAAATTGAAACTTGACATCTGTTTTTGTAAAGTTATGTAATAATGTTTTAAAAAGGCAAATATGAACAACCATTTATATATTCTAAATTTAAAAGCTCTGAATCAGTTTTACGGCATCATTTAAAATACATGCAGATGAAATAAAGCAGAACATTTAATTTAAAAATGAACTGTATGATACAAAATAGAACATCAAATAGCACTGAAGTTGCCATGATATCGGCTTAGCACATTTGAAAGTTTAAATCATTAAATAAATAAAAGTAATAGAGATATTTATATAATGATAAGATAGCAATAGATAATATTTAATGAATGCAAAATGTTTCTGTAACTTTATTCAAATAATAATAACTTAGTTACCACATCAGTGTGTTTATTTATGTGCCATAAAGAAATATGGATTGTATGTATACATAAACACATAGTCTATCTTACAGTGTTGAATATAAAATGAATATATACTACAAAAAAGATATATCTAACATAAGAAATGATTTATATAGGATATGGTAATCGAAGTGTTGATGTTACTGTAATTAATACGACTGGAATAACGTTCGTTTATATTTTCTATGCTAAAATCAACATATTTCAATCATAAGCATAACTTTAATTATTTTCTATTACATTTTCTTATACAAGTCTATATAAGCATATAACAATATAATAATAGCAACAGTAATAGTTACTTTAAACTAACTACACAATCACATGCCATTCATAATATATGTTCGAGTATGGCAATAGCATTCATTTTCCCCCAGAGGTTGCAAGGATATGAATAACAATTTGAAATCAAGACAATACAAATGACAATATTATGCAAATATAAATTCGAAATGCCACATTTCTACTTGTTTAAAACGGTAAGGTCTTACAAGGTTAACTCAAATGTCCTGTGTGTAAATATTTGTTTTGTTTTATGATTCCCTTCAATCTTAAAATTAAGAATAAATTTAATGGCACTATAAAATAGACAACATTCTGAAAATAAATAGAATGAGCGATAAATTTGTTCAGCATTATAATCTTCATAGGGACAGGAGTGTAATGGTGTTTATCACTTAATCCAGTGATCGTTAAACTAATTGTAAGCTTACTTGTTATACACAACACAATTAATTGCCTATAAAGATCCTCTGGTCAGAGACAATACAAGTATTTGCAGTCGTTAAGATCGCAAATTAAACTTATTTGGACAACAGTGTGTCTGGCATTGTACGATAATACCCTTTATTGTTGTAAAGTGATTCTCATCCAAACAAATAAAATATCGATAATAAAGGCAATATTTTTTTCTATTGCTGATCTTGTGTATTATAATTAGGATGAAAGAAAATTAACATCGTTTATTGCGTTACTACGTAAAGGCATTGTGTTTAAGCGCATGATCGACATACATATCTTCATGTCTTGTACCGTTGTGTGTTGGGTCTTGCAATCGTCTGCAGATTGTTTTATGTGAGAAGCTATTATGCTAGCAAATAAGTACAACACAATGAGGCTAAAAAATGTATTACAAAGATAATTAGCATGTTTATTTTTTCCTGCTATGCCCGATTATTGATAGAAACACATAGAACAAAACTATTGATTTGCTCTTCAACATGTTAAACTTAAATTGTTATTATTTCATTTAAATAATCATCATTGTAATTATTATTTTCTAAGAGAATATCATTAAAAACAATGTTTATTTTAATCTTATAACTATTTATTTTTATACGTTTTCCTGTTATAATTAATTTGAAGGAAATACTATGATTCACGTTTTTTTCTTAAAAAAACACGAGCATATGGAATATTTAAAAAAAAAGAAATTGCCACTAGATTGCACTACAATATTAAATCATGATAAAGATGATCAATCAAAATACAATAAAATTACCTGATAATCGCACACTTGGTTCGATTGAGTCGTACCTAAATGCAATATCCCTCACGGTCTCTTTTACCAGCTTGTGTGGTACTCATTTTCAACACCTAAAATGCTTGAAGGATCAGAAAAAAAAATTATATAAGGTAAGTGCAAAATATGGAAAGGTTGTGCTTAAGACATGAATATGCCTACCTTTAACCTTGAAAATGTTTTCTTCTTTTTCAGATTTTCTTTATATAAATTGAACGCAATCTATACATTCCGAGAAAATAAAATGTTTTATCCGTTGGTCACATGGATTATAGATTATTTTTACATGCAAAAAATTAAAATGGATTACAATTATGTCCAAAGTAAACCTTTTTAATGTTTTCCTTGCCACACACCATCTACATTTGGTTTGGCATAATGTCACTTTAAATATAGATAAATGTACTCATTGTATAATTGTTTCCCTAATTCGTTTGGTAATTTCTGTTACACTTTACAAGAGGTTCATTAATGATTTGATTTGCTACATTATATTTTTGACAGTTTCGTTTGCCAAAAAACTGTTTGCGCTATGAAATGTTTACCATTTCTGTCTCTTAGATTGTTCATATTTGTATCATCGTTTATCTTGTCATTCGTGACGCAAAGTCTGATGAGGCAAAGTAGTGCATCCCCCATGACCCAATCACGTTTAGACCGTGTTTTGCAATGCGTGCATTTATAAAACTTCCAGTTCAATGAGATCTTGAGTATTTCCTTACGTTATCCATGTCTCCATCCACGTCTAACGGATCACACTCAAAGCTAATGAGATTTAGAGCTGTGGTGTATGCACTGTATAAAACAAATAATGTCTGATCGACAATTATTGCATCAAGATACCTGAACGAATAAACATGGATGCAAAAGAAGAATCTATATTATTGTTGTCACACCATGGTTCACTTGTACCAACGACACCGTTGCAACTTTTACTATGACTATAATTGTCTAATATATCAACAAAATTTGGTTTGTGTTTGTTTGAGTTTAACGGCAACACTTTTACAGTAATGATAATACCGCGCCGAACACTATTATAATAATAAGTAGGCTGTGTAACACGCCCCTTTGGGGTCAAACACACTTTGGGGTCGGACCCCAAAGTGCGGGTAATTTCACAGCGCACTGTCGGGTCGAACGCACTTTTGGGTCAAACTTAAGAAATTGACGCCAAAGTACGTTGATATGCTACTTATCAACGGACTTTGGGTTCCGAAATTCTGAATGTGTCAACTTAGCGTGGGTTCCAAACTATCGATGTTTAATGGGTTTCTGTTCGGCAAATTGACATTAAATCCTTCTATCAAAACACGAACGAGTATGAAATAGCGCGTATGTTATGAATAAGCAACACATATCAACGCCTGAATCACAGGGTAGTGTCAACTGAGTAAATACTGAGTACTTTATTTTCGATCTGTGACATTGAACTATTTGAGGTGGTTTTCAAGATGACGGTCAAAACTTATATACATGAATATTTTATAGTGTCATTTAAATTCCAATTTAGCAATAATAAAAAATATGTGTTTGATGCTTTAGGGGTAAGTGTTTTATTAATTTTACTACTTGGTACAATTATGCTGTTAAATGTATGACAAAAAATGGACTGTAATGAGATAAGTGACAATTGTGTAATTGAAACATCGGACATTAAAGTGATATAGTAATGTATGGTTCATATGTCTATAACAAATAACTTAAGATATATGTGCGATTTTTTTTCATTTTAAAATATTAAACACATCTTGGCAGGCAGAAAACAAAAGGCGGATAGGGTACAACATTAATATTGTTCTATACTTATGTTAAAGAATAACACCTAATGTTTGAACGAGTGTGTTGTCGAATAGCATTTTATTGATAAGAACAACTTTGTGCTCACTATGGCAGACAGGTATGATAGATAAGAATACCTGAAGTTTGAAACAGAAATAAACATAATTTCAATATAAATGGCATTGAATCAGCGGTACATTAGATATATTAAGATGTTTATTTAACAAAAATGATGAATACCTGAAAAGCGTAAAATCACTTGTATTGCCTCAAATAGATGTAGGATAAATATATAACTGTTAGACTGTGTAAATTTGGTTTAATAAAACTCTGTCTGCTTAATACTATCCGGACATGTTAAATTGCTATTAAATTAAACATTTAAATTAACAGTTATAGAGTATTTACAGAAGCATCGATGTGTTACAATGTTTCTATTCAAAGATAATGAGAATAAAAGTTCGTAAAACTATGTCGTCAAGATTGTTTCCGTGCGTGCCTTATCCGTCATATACAAACCTATAAATATCTTGTTGTTTTCATGTTGTCTGGGATTAGACATGCATTACCATAAGACATGCATTATTCGTTTCAAACCTAATGTTTCACTTCAAATTAATGCGGAATCTCCTTTCTAATATAAAATAGTATTTTTTTCAGGGAAGGCAATTTTCGATAGGGCGTGGGTTCAATCCCCAGAAAAGGCTTCTTTTTTCAATTTTTGTCTTTTATTTTTCTTCCTTTTTTTGGCCAGATTTTGGGTTTTTTTATAAAAAATCTTAAACTACCAAAGAATTAATGTTTAAGGCATACATTTTACTGTGAATTGTGAGAAATAAGATGGTGTTATAATTTCAAATGATTTGAATTTGAAATTGGCTTTACATTTTACAAAAATGTTAGAATTGTATCAATAATCATAATTAATAATATTTTTGAAAAAGTAGTATTTTGTCGTTATACAAAATACTTAATTACTATAATTATACCGATTGCCAAAAGGCAAAAGAAGAAAAAGAAAACTTCATTCTATAGCCAATTGTTCACACCAATTTCTTAAAATTGTTAAGTTTCTTAGGGTAAAGAGCGCTAATTGTAAGATAAAAAGATGTTAGCTGACAGAATGGACACGCATGTGATCAGATTTTTAAACACTCATTTGAATTCTTTAAAAGATCAATATCAATCATTTGAAATGTGTGCGTTGTTCAACAATGAAGTAGTAAGATAAAAATTAGTAATAAGTTATTCGGGAAACCTTACTTTTTGGATAAAAGAAAACAGTATACATGTATTATAAATTTATCAAAGATAATAAAAGCAACTGAATGAGCATGTAATTGACAAGCAAACACTGACTGGTACGTTTAAAAGAACTTTAATACTTACTAAATGAACTTAGGGAAAAAGTCTTACTCGTCTTCAATAGTTCACGAAGATCAACGAATTAGAGTTATTATCATATATCTATTGGGACTTGGTTTAGATTTAGAACATCATTACAAATTACGTTTTTATGTAAACCAGCGTAACTGCTGCTTTATAATCATTACTATCAAGCTGTTATTCTGACTTTAACAACATCAGTAGGATTTTCTCTGATTGAAAAGTATACCAAAACTTGTTTCTTTTTCCATTGTTTATAAGTTACTGAATGTTGCTCTCAGGTGCAAAAATATTATTCTAAACCGATGATTTATAGTTTCTATCGGTTCTATTTATCTTTTATATGTAAATTTCTCTTAACCATTTTGGTCTCGAACTTTAACAACATCAGAAGGATTTTCGCTGGTTGAAAAGTATACCAAAACTTGTTTCTTTTTGCATTGTTTATAAGTTACTGAATGTTGCTCTCAGGTGCAAAAATGTTATTCTAAACCGGTGATTTATAGTTTCTATCGGTTGTATTTATCTTTTATATGTAAATTTCCTTTAACCATGTTGGTCTCGAACTAACAAAAGATTGTATAGTATTTTATGCATAATACACAGCGTTGTCTTATATCCTGATGAAAGCAATGTTTATATGTTTAAGAAAAAAAACCAACTTGAAGAAGTATAGAAACAACTCGTCTTTAGAATTTGAAACATATATACATATCACTTCAAATGATGGCTAAGCTGGATTCAATACACTTATAAATATCCCCGATAATTTGATATATGTAGTTCATAGACTGCCTTAGAGTAGTTGCAGGTTGGTAATATTTTACACGAGTATAGTTTAGTGAAAACGTCAGGTGGGTCTAAACCGTGAAATATATTACATCTGTCAAGCAATTTGTATCCAACAATTTATTTAGTGTCAGTTCTTAGAGCGTTTTAGTCTCAGCAAATATCTAGGTACACCTGTTTTACAATTAGAAAGTTATTTAATCTTAGCTCATTAGTGTATGTATTGATAATTCAAAGTAAGTGAATATAAATATTAATGGGTTGTATAAGAATGAATTAGCATAAGAATAAATTGAAGCAAGTGCAATACTGTTTATATTTTGTGCAGGCTTTTTTATAAAACTGTTTTAAAACTGTATAATGTATTTGTTTCAGTAGGATAAAAAACAGAGGATGTTTTTGAAAAACGGTATCATTAATAATCGATGATACGTGATCGATTCTATTTTCCATATCAATGATTGAAGCTATTCTTGGAATAATTTAGGTAATTATCAAGATAAGGTGTTTTGTCTCAGTCACTATCTTATCGATTTAAAACTTAAAACACGAAACAAAAGGTTGAGTTTCTATTCTTTGTCAATTAATTTCAAGTTTTATTTTCACAAACATCTAAAACAGGAAAACATCCATTCAATTTGTTTATAATAATTACCATATTTTAGCGTGATATTTCGTTAAACATCCCTGCAAAAATGAGATCAATATTTTAAAAATAAAACATAATCATGGTATTGCATTAAATGTTGTAACTATGTCCGTTACTCCTTTAATTACAAAAAAATAATGTCGTAACCTTTCTAAAATAGAAATAAAAGATAAATGATGATATCTGATAAAATAATAACAAACTTATTAAATATAAAATTTCTTTTCGCCATTTAAACCAGATGTACTTTACGACATCCTCATATTATTGAATTAATCACAGATAATTTTATCTTTCATGTGTTGCATAATCTGATGAACAAACGAGGATTCGTTTTATTTATCTAGACTTGAGATTATTGATGATAGCAACGCCACAACGCTACACGTCTCTGACTTGCGATAGTAAAAATTAAAGAAAAATAAAGACTGTTTTTATTTAATATTATCACATTATACGTACCAAAACCCGGCAAGATATAATAACATAATTATGTTACTTATCAGTCTGAGCGTTCAAAATGAAGTAAGAGGTAAATATTGATTCAGTTTTTATATAACTTAAGTTGAAAATATGTTACATTTCCTTAGTATTCCTCAAATGGGTGCTTAAAATTTCTCAATAGAGTACATTATGCAAAGGAAATCAGTAAATTTGTAATTCCTTAGAAAGGAAAAACAGACGTTTAATAATGTTTAACTTATTGATTTAGAACAAATTAGGTGTTGAACAACTGAAGATAGTAGCGTGAACGTGCACAAATGGGTCTCAAAGGCTGCAAAATGTTATCAAAGTAGTATTTTGACTTCAATAAATATACTTAATCATTATAATTACACCAAACCAAAAATGAAAAAAAAAGTTTTTGAAAAAAAAGTTGATAACATTTCAGGTGCATTAAAATGTCAAATTAATCCACTTTTTTCAATATTACACATATAACAATTAACACGATACTTCAAAATCTTAATTTAGAGTTCATATCAACATTATACAAGCACATATATTGGTGTATCACAAGAAAAAGTGCATTCATCTTATCACACTTATCGCCAGGTTAATCTTTCAGGTTAAAAATAGTATCTAATTTCCGTCGAGATATCGGTTCATATAGGTACATTATATGATCATAAACTCTTCCTTAGCCGTTTTCTAGTCATTTTAAAGATAATAATTTAGTTCAATCAGTTTGTCGAAAAAGAAAGTGCTTACGTTATTGAGATACCACTGATAACATGTAATAACAATTTAGTCCTGTAGAATTATAATTATCTTAATGAATATTGGTTGTAAAAGTAGCACACTGTCTCAATTTAGTAACTTCCGGACATTTTAGAAATATTTGTCAGTTTTCAGCTTTTAAAAAAATATTTTTTTTTTTATGCAAAGATTATGAATTTTAAATTCAAATTTCGTACTTTTAGCATCAGATAGCTTTAACGATTTTTGTCAATACTGTTATAAATATATACGGATGTGAAAGATCCTGTAAATCAATATTTTTTATATTCATTTCATAAATAAGATGCTCAAATGAAGATTTAACAAGTTATATTGAATATTGTCTGTTGCATAAGCATTATATGTAAAGATATTACCGAATTTACATTTTATTTAAATACGAGGGTTGTTCGGAAAGTTTTGAGACAATATGATTTTCTCTGTTTCTAATTACAGCTGCGAATATTATTTAATACAAATTATAGCTTAATATGTTATTTATCCGAGTTATGTCTTTAAAACGTTGTAACGTTACTATACGGCATATAATCGTTTCTATAGCAACACCTGTCTACGCATCCTGGCGCACGGACTATTTTCTTGTTATAAGTTTTCTTACTGAATAAAAAGAGCCCCTAAAATTGCGTCAAACGTCACGAAAATTTTATGACGTCACTTCCAACTAAAAGACGTCATTTCCGCTAGTTGTTTAAGCCGTTACCGCAGATCATTATAGCAAAACGTGCGCGACAAGACAACGACTATGGAAACACCGCCAAAAGAGGAACAGCGTGTTTTTATTAAGTTTTGCGTTAATCTTGGGAAAACGCCAACAAAAACTAAGCAACTTCTAGAACAGGCAAACAACGGACGTACTGTTAGTCGACCATTGGTATTTAGATGGCATAACGAGTTTCGGGATGGCAGAAAGTCAACAACCGCATCGCTCACCCACCCTACTCACCCGACCTGGCCCCAATGGACTTTTCCGTTTTTCCGGCCATCAAATCCGAACAACGAGGAATCCGGTTTGAGGACCTAGTTGAACTGCGCTCTAGAGTTATGAGCATTATTGCAACATTTAAATCTGACTGGTATAGAAATGTATTCGCCCAGTGGGTTACGAGGCATGAGAAATGTGTACGTTGTGAAGAAGATACTGAAAAGGAGTAGCAGTTGACTTTTCTACGGTGACGTTAAACTCTGGAAATAACGGCAACGTCGGATAACGTAGTTGCGTGCGCCGGGTCACCGATAGTGTCTGTGCCTAACGCTTTGTAGCTTTGTATACATGAAGCTATTGTTATGAAATTTTACACTATAATATATGAGGTATTAAAGTAATACATAGTAAACTCTTGTTTGATTTTATCTTTTCCAACGCTAAATATTGACCCAGTCTCAAAACTTTCCGAACAACCCACGTAGAGGAAGAAAATAAGAAATTTATTTTTGATAAAGTCACAGCTTGCTTGTATCCCTTCATTTACGGAACAGGCTTTATTAAATAGAGACAAAAAGAAACCCTAAAGAACGCCAAGAACGACACAATTGAAAATGTTGAAGGCTCGGTTTGATTAAGTCTGTTTATGGACGATACTGGGATGTGCTAGTTACCGGCATAATAAAGTTACTGTCATTCTAAACCTGTAAATTTTCCTTTTTTTCTATGTAAGGAATCTACTTTTGTATTATTTTAGTGTTATCCTATCTGTGTATTAATTTCGATTCTCTCACTGCATTGGAAAGAATATTGTGAGATATTATTTTAAAAGTTATCATCTATCTTTTAAAGTATTTTAAAACTTATTAAATGTGGCTAAAACATTCAAAAATTTTATTTACAAATGTGTTTTACGAACAATGTGTTAATGAAAAAGCCAATTACATTATGTAATTGTGTATACGATATGTGATAACAATTGAACAATGTTTTCAAACGGTGATATGTTCTTTCTTTTGAATATTTTTTTTCTTTGTTAGAGGGGCTTTATTTTAACATTCTACTTTAATTATTTTCTATGTCTATTAAGCTGCCTTACATAATGATACCAGAAAGAAAATAATTCAATAGAATCAGAAATGAAACGTGAAATTGTAACATATGTACTCGATCAAAGGTAACATTGTTAACCTTTTAAGAGCTGTTTGATAAGAAAGATAATGTAACTTATATGTAATCCTCAGAAAACAGATTTATCTTGATAAAATACCTTTAGATGAATTATAACGCATCTGATTACCGATTACAACTTCCAGTTTGTGCATGGTCGTAGACAATCTTTAACAGAAGCGTGTTGCGTATCTTCAGTTATTCAATAAAAATAATCAAATGACAAGTATATTAACGCAATAGTATTATTTTTTTTGTCTGAAAGCTTTATAATAAAAATGGTGATCTGAAAAAGGTATTAATATAATATGTACATGTAATATTGCATGCAAACAAAAAGAGGAAGAGGGTTGACATTTTATAAAATCTTATTTCGTTGGTAAAGAAGTGAAAATAAAACGTATTGTGTCTAGATATTTCTTATTGCTGTCATTATCTAACACTTATTATTCCATGTTACAATAATGACAGAGCGATGCCTGGTATTATATGTTAGGAGTAGAACACAACACAAGAAACTTCTACTATATAGGTTAACAAGGGATATAAAAATAGTATTTATCACTGTTGTTAACACTCTTGCTGGAATAAACAATATTACACTACTGTAACAATGTTTATAATGACGTCATTCCAGTTCAATCGTGGACTTAAAATGACATTGTTTCATCGTTTATATCATTTTGCTGTAAATTATTACAATCATGTTGAACGCTACTGTAAGAAAAAAAGTGCTGAATGGAAATTTTATTTTTTTTAATTTGTTTTATGGAGATTGATATGTAAAATACAAGAGAAAGAATAAGACAGCGGTTGTTGTCACAGAATGAAATATCTTAATCAATTAACTACATGTATTTGCCTGAAACAAGGCATGAATCATTACCGCCATACACATTGATCCTTCTGCTAGATATTTCAACCTGTACTGGCAGCTGTTTGAAATTCTTTTATCACATGTCATGGCTTTAATAATTGCTTTTGAAAATGTTCAGTTTTATTTTATTTTTTCAACTGTTATAAATCTAAAACTATTTCTTACATCTTTATATTATGACTTATTCCATGATCTGCTTAACAGGTATGTAACAGTATTATTTACAATATCCACCACTATACAAAAAACAACAAGAACAAACAAAATGAAACTTGTTCGTTTTTGAAAACTCATTTTTAATGGGGCTTGTTATAAAATGCAAATCAGATTTCCATATTTTTTAAATTCTATTGCGATTAAACGACACGTGAAGGTAAAAACGGAATCAAACGGTCGAACTGAAGAACAACGAAATAAGAAGCAATATTAAACAGGCTGAAATGAATATTTTTCAATGGTGCATAATTTGTACATGCCATGTTTTAAAATGTCTAATTTAATATGATTATTCATCTCAATATTACATGGAGTTGCAACTACACTATTTGATAAAATTAGTTTAAAATTATATACAATGCTCCTCTGTCTTTTGTTACACAATTCAATGTAACCTAACAGCTATATCTGTTAATGTTGTTCCATATAAACGGGGAATGTTTTCATTTTATATACGAGATTAAGCACGTGAACAATTATGCAATTTATTTGATGCACATTTATTCTCATCATTTTCATGACGGTTTATTGTATAAAATCAAGTACTTTTGAAACCATTCAACCCTTGTTACTAAAAATGTGTAGTTCTGTTGATGATTTAGACGTTCAGAATGTATCATTTATACCAGTTCTGATAGATATAGTGTATGTATTATACTATATCACAGTTTAACAATTGTACCATCTTACATTTTTTGTTTTAAACATTGAAATTGATTCTTTGCTATCCAAACGCTAACCAATTTGTAAACGGAACATTTACACATGCACTGTGCCTGATTTATGTGATTTATTTTCTAATTGCCCTCTGAACTTCATGTAGTAATGTTCTATAGTACTCTGCCAGAGTATTTATGACGTTTTTTGATCAGCACAATGCCATGATACGAGAAACATTAGTTCAATAAAACAAAACCTTACAGTATTAGTACGTTTTCCCCTACCAGAAATGACATGATTGCTATTTTTACCTTCATTTTTTTAAAGCGACTCAAATAATCAATCTTAGTATTTTTTGTTACGAAGTATTTCTAGTTAATTACAATCTGTATAATACGTTAAATGTTCTTGTGTCTCAATTTTAATTGTGTTATTGCTATATTGCCAAAATATATTATATGCTCATAACGTGCATCTATTTTAATTTGCTTGATTGAAACTAAAAGAAGTTAAGGAAAATATAATATTGATTGAATTATATTCATCTCTATTTAAATTATTTACAGGTAGACAGTTTTTAAAAAGGAGCAACCTTAAACTTTTGTAAAGGGAACATCCCCTGTTTATTTATAGTGAAATAACAAATGAATAGCGTAACTTATACAAAAACTTTAAGAGAACCGTATTTTTGTTGATTTAGTTCGAATCGTGTAAATGTATATTGTGAGCTAAACTGAAACCTTAAATATATTGCGTAATATACAAGGTGCAAACAGAATGTTGTTCATAGCTTTATAATAAACATAAAAGAAATGGATTATAAGGCTATGAACAAAAATTGTCCATCGGTGTTAGTAAGCTTTATATAGAGGATATTGAATAGGTGTGAGTTTAATATTGAATTTATTGAACGAGTTGAACAAAATTGTTTTATACAAGCCTTTCTTGAGCCTCTGTTATATTTATCATTAAAGCGGACATATACAGATCTTCTAAGTCAAAAGTAATATTTCTCAACGATTTCGCCCCTTTGTAATATCACCAGAACAGGAAACATGTCGTTCAAACCGCAAAGATGTACTTTTTCTATTCTCGTGATAATGAAATGACACACAGACAAGCGAAACCGTTGAGAAAAATCACTTGTGACATGTATGTCATTCATTCAGAACATCTGACTATGTTCGCTGTAATGATAATTATAACATAGCAAGCAAGTTCCTTAGTATATAATGTGAATTATAACAATTATTATGTGATACATTTTCTATAAGGTTATACTTTGATTCATAGACACTATTTATTAGAATAAGCTCCCGCGATGTTTGCTACATTGTTTGTTTTTATTGTTACCGATCATCGATATAATAATGTCAATTAAACATATACCGTTTAAGTAGTAAATAGAGCGTTTATCTTACATGATACTGGTTCTGTCATTAAATATGTACAACAACACTTCACAATACATACATATGATGACAATTGTTCTAATGCTTCAATAGAATAGAACTATTTTCAGCCTGTTTGCGTTATAATCATTATTTAGATTTTATACATGTTATTTCAAATGTTTGTTGTATCTAAATGTAAAACAAACACGTAGCGAATGTTTTGCTTTTGATTGGTTTAAGAACAGGATCATCAATGAAAATAGATAGCAATCAATTCTTCTTACAAATCGTTACACTAATATTAAATTGTGAAATATCCTCGTCTATCTAGAGTCTCTTTTTTATCTGTCACGTTTGTCATCATTACCGGCAGTTCTTCTTTGAAGTTTCACGTTGTGATAACCCTATTACATTTTAGAAATGGTCAAAGACTTGTATATATCTATTTAAAGCTTTTGGCAAATATTATTTTGTAGTCAGTTGCTATGATTTGTCATGAATTGTAAGGAGAAGCTTATTTGTTGCTTGTCATTTAAAGTATGAAACTTTTATTTCACTTTATAGAAATGATTGTTGCATTAATTGACTTTCCATTTGAAGTAGATAGTATATGTCGTTAACAGTAAAATTCATTTGTTAATATTTTATGTTTATGTAAAATGCACTAAATACGACAAAATTGAAAAAAATGATATCACTGTAATCCAATATTTTATAGTTTTGTCCCAAAAAAAATAGTGAACGAAAAAATAAGATAGTTTTTACATGTAATAATGATCATCCAGTCTGTACATATCAGAGATATAGTAAATGCAATCTTGGTAATACATCATGTCTCAGTTGTCAGTGATATTTACTGACACATTACACTTATTGATATCGCAGTTAGTTGGTTAATAAGATTTACCAGTACCCTCACGCAACAGCAATCGATTGTTCAAAAAAAAAACTGGTGAATTCCTGAGACATGTATTCAACGAAATATCAATGAAAAAACTATTATCATGTTTATGTTTTAAAGCCACAGCGGTATATTACTATATAAAACGCACAAGCATGATGTTTGGAATCCTTTTGGACAATACACGTAGTATTGATGTAAAAAATCTTTCTTATTGAGTGATTTACTTATTGTGGTTTTAAGAAAATCGATTTAGAAGACGTAAAAACATTGATGAATTGGCTAAATAATCATTAAGTTTAAATAACATAAGAATGTTTACCGAACATGGTGCATACGTTAAGCATCTTTTTCATGCACAATGTCATTTCACACAACACAATTAACACAATACTACGGCAATAATGTTACTCTTTATTATGTAGAAAACAAAATTGTTTAACTCATCCTTTTAGCATAATATTCTTGTTTAAGATACACTCTTTACCCTCTACTTACCATTGTACATACTTTTATGTGAACAATCGACTATATGTCGGCAATACGATAGAAATGTTTTAAAACAAACAATTTAAGAAAAACATGTATTTTGATTGCTTACTGAAAGGTTTCTCATTATGCTAAACTATGAAATGAGACCAAAATAAATTCAAAGTATTCTGCTAAAATATTGGTACAATATATAGACGAGTGAATGTCCTCATATAACTAGTATGGTTTTTCATCATTGCCGACAGATTTTCATAGAAGTTATTCGCTGTGGTATGTAAAACAACTGAGTCTTATTCAGGCACGAATGAACGCCTGGTTAAAATCACCGACATTCCGTAGACAAACTGGATATTATCCTAATATGAAATAAAAGAAGGTGTCTGTCGGGATTCGAACCAACAGCGGCTAGGGGCAAGTGGTTGGAAGTCAACGATCTTAACCTGTCGGTCCATAGCTCTTGAAGTCTAGTTTTAAACAACAACAACAACAACAATAATAAGATAATTCAGTATGGTTCTGTGATGTAATGAAATTTAACACATTTCTATTCTTATACCGAAGAGACAGAAGAATATATCATATGGTTTTATATTTTTATAATTTTGTTTTGCAGATCAATAATGGAATATAAAATTGACAAAGCTGCTCAAACAAGAGCGAATCTTAGTTGTTTAGAACGAATAGCAAACTATAAGCGACGACAACGCGAGTTTCATAATTGTTAACAAAAATTGGTCTTTCCCTCTAAATGATCTTAAAAAATAGAGACATAGAGAATATAATGTCAGAATAAAAACAAGCCTCTCTTGAGCAATAATAGAACACGATATTGTAGATGCAGTTACAACAAAAATAGTGATTTCAAATGAATTTCATCATGATTTATGTGCTTCTTGATGAAATATTTATTTTTCTCCCATGATGTATAGTCGTATCGTCTCACTGTTTTAAAAGATACTTGTATTTATTATCTTATATTTTTATCAAATGATGCCAGATATTTTTAATGTTTATATAGATGCTAATCTAAACAATCTGTTAAACCTTGTTATTTGAAAATGTGTTTAACTTCACACCGTGGCTCAATTACGTATACTGTTATAGCTTATAAGTTTGATTGAAATTTAAAATCATGAGTGCAGGTGGCTAAAACATTCAACTGATCTGATATCAAAATATCAATTTAGCGTATAAGATATTGATAACAAATCTGAGAAGTAATGGTGTTTCGGGACTTAGACGTTAGCATTTTATCTATATCTGACAGATACGTTAATATTGTTATAATAATTCTATAGGATGATTGATAACATAAGACACATTTAGTTATTTTCTTCTTAAGCGTTTTGAAATGTGCGTAATAAAGCTTAAATCTGGATAGCTATAAGTATCACATTGCCTTTAAATGTCAAATAATGTCCGCATTGATAGTTTTATGGAAAAACATCGTTTATGTAAGAGCCCAAAGTGCACATAATTTGAAAGAGTCGTTTTACAACAATTTAATTGAATGCAAATGCTGATGTTTTGTATATACCCTATCGATCGAATGCCAACCTTTGATCTGTTATTTTTCTGATGGAATTTGGACAAATTACTCTCGTTTAAGGTTAAGATTTATATAATTATTATCTATTGTTTTACATAGTAATGGCTTGAAATAAATGTGTCACTGACCGAACACGTATTTTAAATATACTGAAAAAATGTTTAAAAAATGTACTTCGTTTTTAATATAATTATTTAAATCTTAAATACACATTAACAGAAGCTCCTCTAGACCTCCAAAGACTCCGCCCTACTGACGCTCATTAAAATTAAGGCTGAGGAAAATGATTAAAGTAAAAAGAAAATAAACGTATATCATTAACGGCCCATAAATCCTAAAATACAAATTGAAAATTAACTCAATATTAAGAATCGTCCAGTCTAAACAATTATTTTTTGCACGATAAAGTAAACCAACTGTCGTAAATAGTAAAATAACGATTTCAATGTTTTAATGAAATTAAATGAGGAAAGAATTTTTTTCCATTATTTTTTCACTTTATGTTCTTCAAACAATGAAAACGTTTTATATGGTATGCATAATCTAAATGAGGACATAAAAACATTCAATCAAATTTATCATTTCATAATTTATGTTTTGATGGACAAAATAATATTATATAAATATCATTACAAATTTTCGAACAATATGATAAAAACATAAATTTAGAAAGCGATGCTTATTACAACATTATGCACACAAAGAGGTTATTGGCTGATTCGGTTCTCACAATAATATGCGTTTAAAATTACACATAATGTATCTATTTTAAGTACTAAAAAATATCCCCTCGGCAAAACCTTATATCATTGATGAAAATATGATCAATTAATATTTTTTGTTTTACTGCAATGAATATAATGAATACTATACTTGCCATATAAAGGCAAGTCTTACAAAATATAATAAAAAAGTGTTAGGCATTGCCAATACCTTTATTAGTTCTTGCCGAGCTTAATGCATTTGGTGATATTAGATTCCTTGGCATTGTACTTAAATGTACTTGAATGTTTCATGTTTCCAAGTTACTATTTTTCAATTTTGAATGTAACAAAAATCTGCTTAGAACATTTTGTTGTCATGCCGCGCGTATTTACTGCCAATAGACATATCGATAGGAAAAGTGAAGAGTAATGAAATAAGATAGCAAAAAAAGGTTATTTTAAATCAAAATGAATTCAATATCACTCTGATTTGATCAATACGTGCATTCACAATTTTAGTACATAAGTATAAGTATAATTATTATTAGGGATAAACTGAATTTAAGATCAATTAGATTTATGACAATGATATACACATATCCGAGAGTGGTTATAAATGCTGTTCTATGTTTACTGTATTATAAAGGTAAGAAAACATGCCAACTTTGTGTGGATTGGAATGAAAAGCAGGCATACAGTGAATACATAACAAGTATAATTGATAGTAATGTCAGCGGGATAACAATCAATCTCTTCTCGGGAATTTTCCATATCGCAGAAACTGTATTATACGACCTATAAAATTATAATGAAAAAAGGAACAAACATCGTTAAACCTTATTAACAATGTCAAATACAGTAATAGATGACGTGAACCATGACCAAGTTTTATATCTTACATATGGTTTTCGAGTAAAACATACAGTCAAGAAATAATATTCAATATGACGTGACTAAAAACAAGAGCACACAATACAATACAATTTGCAATTCTGCATATACTACTATATAAATATTAAACTTTGTATTGGTCAATTCATTTTCTTTCTCCTTCTCCAAATAGGTTCTATTATTTCACCAATTGTTAAATTACACAGTGTATAAAACGATTTTACTTAAAAGTGACTGAATTTATCCATTTTTTGACATGAGTAGACAGATATTTTTTGAGATTCTAATCCAAAAAGATCATAGATGGTAGTACATTTGCTAAGAAAAATTACTTTCAATGTGTTCGATTAAATAAAATTGAAGAGGCTTAAATGCTTTTATTTCAAATCAGGCAATAAATTGCACTTAATACCGCTTTTCAATTTAACTCTGTGTATAAATTATATCTTTCCAATCTTTTTTTTATAATTATTATACTTTTCCGTTTCAAGTGCACACGCTACTTTGCTTTTGTACAGTGTGTTTAAGTGTTATGTTCTGGTCTACTTTGGCGGAGCTCTTTTAAAGGGCTAAAGATTTTTTTTACAAAGAATTCAACATGAATACGTTTTTATTTCTCTAGTCATTGTAATATAAGTGTCTTATTAAAAAAAGAAACTCCCAAACGATGAGTGATATTGTGTACAACAGGCATCATTGATTGACAGGGTACATACATTTACAATTTATATATACTATTCGTCCTTGACATATCCATGTCATTAACCTTTATCTTACATATTGATAAAATATGTTTAACTCGTGTTTTTGTTTTTTTGTTGTACGTCGCAGTGCAGTATAGGTCATATTGCAACTTTCCAGCTCAACTGATGGAGGAAGACCCCAGGTTCCCTTCTGTTCATTATTTCAGACACGACCGGGCAACTGAATAGAAGATCCGACGTTCCCATAGTTTCTAACATGTAGAATCCGACGACGCTTGCGCAGCTTGAACATACAGTTGCAAGAGGAAATTAGTTTGAAGTTAATGACCTACTCCGCCATGGACGACCTTTTACTCATTTGAACGGATGCAACACTCACATTTTAGTGTTTTAGCAGCCAATAAACAGTTCAGTTAATCATTTAATAAATTCAGTTTTATGATTTTTATTTAAACTAATAGGCGCCGATATCTTTTCTATATGTTCATTAACGTTAAAATGATGTAATGCACATTTTATCATATAATTTTAAGTCTTTATCAAATCCTTATTCTGTTTTGGGAACAATACGTTTTCCTTCTCAAGTACAGAGCAACATTTATGTTTATATAACATTTAAATAATATTTTTAGAGCATATGCATATCTCTTGAAGAAAGAATTAATATGTCTGCTTAAATTTATTTCACACACTTTGCTATTTCACATCAAAGGTAAACAGCTATTAATTAAGCCATTCATTATATTTAGGGTGTTAAAATTCATAAGGTTATGAATATGAGTTTTTGTTGTTGCTGTTTTTTTTTGTCTTTTTTTCAAAAAGGTAAACAATTTTCAATTATTAGATACAGTTAGTGAGAAATATTTGAAAATTTGGAGTGAACTAGTTTTGCTGAATAATTACACCTTAAGGTTTAGATGTATAACTTATATTATCCTGGCAAGTAAAAGAAAGTATGATACAACAGTATGTGAAAAATATTCTAGTAATGCACTAAAGACAACAACTTTTGTTTTATCGGTATTAACTTCTAGACTCCATGTTTCACAATAAGTACATAAAAGGTATTGTGAAGAGTAGTGAGAACGACGTGGACCATCAGCCATCTGCAGATTTCTTTTTCGATTTTCTATGAAGACATGGCAGTAGCCTACACAACTTAAGAAAAATAAAAGATAGTTTAGATCAGAGCAAACCCTGAAAGTGTTGTAAATTTCAGATTTACATCTAGAAAATAATTCTGTTTATAAAGCAATAATACCGGATTACTTTAATGGATTGCATCTTAGTTTTGACGTTTTTTTTTTCAATTTAATTATGTCTCGATGGGGAATAGATAACGATTACATTTCATGTAAAGCATAATGTTATTTTTTATGAACTTTTAAAGAAGATAATCTTTTCCCAGGGGATTACAAACATGTTGAATATTATGTCAGTTTAAGGATTATCGTTTCGTTGTTTTTAATCTCTTAATTTATATTATGTATTTCTTCCGTTTTTGCAAATAATATTACCAATGATCTCATCACGTCATTGTTGATAAGCTTATACAAATTAAATTATGCTTTGATAAAAAATGAAACTGTATAAAACATCCGTATGCTATCTTTTCAAATCATATGTTGACATATGATTTAATTATATGCCTGCTATTTCAGTCCATTAAACTAATGGTGTTTATAATCCTGAAGACGATCGTTTTACCTTATGAAATTATACAATTTAAAGGAAAGTGTTTACATAAGGATTCTTTGAAAACAAAAGAGGAGTTTTTTAATTATTTTTTTAGATATATTCCAACAAATTTGTTGTACTTAAAATTGTTTTACTCGATTGGTTGAATGCATTTAGTATAATTCTTAATAAAAAACATGTATATTGTCACTGTTTAATATCGATATCTTTATTCAGAACAGAACAGAACAGAACATATCTTTTATTTTCACCCAAGCATTTTTCAATACAATATTGGGGCATAACACAAATTTTTATATAACAGAGAATGCATAGTTCCGGTACGAACAAAAGAAGTATATAATCATTTAACACAGTGCATTGCCAATGAGGAAAAACACACACACACACACACACACACAAACTTTACTAAATTAGAAAAAATAAATACAAACTATGGAATGATATATCGAGCAGGGGTTTGTTAACATTAAATCGATATACACCATTAATTTATTATTCTACGTGTAACTACATTTGAAGAAAAAAATAAAATAAAATAAGGAGGTTGTCTATTGTAATAATTTGAACAGGTATACAACACAATACGCACCAGTATGTATGTGTAGCACGACATTAGGTAAAAAAAAAACAAAAACAAAAAAAACATTAGCACAAATATGTAGTAAATCTGCACGTGAAAGTCGTGCGTAACAGTTATCTACAACTGAAAGGAATGTCATTCATAGATTTATAATGTATTACTACGTGCATTGGGGAAATTCGAAATAGGAATCAATGGGACTATGTTGGATAAGATTTTTTCAGTAAAATGTGACCAATCGCAATTTATAAATTTACATATAGATAATATGTACTTATATTCCTAACAATAACAGACATCTGTTTTATGAAAAAATAACTTCATTTGTGAATAGAAAATTATATACAAAGAAAATGTTGAGAAAAAAAATTAAACACGCAATTTAAAGGAACAATCAACATCAAAACATCATGTTAAAGTGTCATAACATTCTTTAAAACTAAAGTCAAAGTGTATTATATTTTGCTCTTTGCTTCTTTTACATAATTGGTAAACACTTCAAAAATGTTAACCTTTTTCTTCATTTTTAAACCCTCGGGCTGATAAACAACACGTGTTATCATATCTCTCTCAGGTCTGGTATCTGTGATGTGATAATATAAAAAAAACTTGAATTTTATAGCATTGTTCATTTTATCGAAAAGCATAAACGTGCAGAAATTTGTAGCGTTGCTATTACATTATATCATTAATCTCTAGTGTAGTAACTACAAACAATCCTGGTTTGTTTATCAGATCATGTAACAACGTTATGAAATTATCTGTAATTAATTAAATCATATGGTGTCTTATGAAGTTTAAAATTTTAAAATTAACATAAATCCGAGTGACAAGATATATATAACATATAAGATACTTAGTCATTTGACTTAAATATAAACAGCCTGGAATATCATCAACTTACAGAATAAACTGAGCACTTCTAATCTAGCTACCATGTTTACTCCCTAAAACGGAAACATAACGTTGATAACTCTTTTCTGTTTTTAATATTTTGCAAGCTAGAGTTTGCATAATAATAGACTCGACACGTTCAGTACCCAAGAAAGCTGTTTCGATTTAAAATTATCTTCCCTAATTATGACCAAAGCTAGGCTAATGCTTGTGTTTAAAAGAAGTTTGATATTGATACAGTTATATCTTTAGGCTGCGTTTCATAGAAAATCCTTTAAGTTAGTGTATTCTTAATCATTGGGCATAAAAACAATTGCAGTACTAACTTAACACTGCTTCAATGAACATTTTTTACTAGTCAAATAGTATAGACTATAAATAAATAAATAAATGCATTTTCCTCAGAAAATTAGAGTAATACAATGACAGGTCCTTTTATTCGCAATGTGTAAATGTCAATCAGCATTGCTATTCAGAAATTGCAGTCATTAGGATGACATTAGGGCATGTTCTTTGAAGCGCGAAACTGTCTCAATATTTGTCTTAAAACTGATTTCAGACTAAGGATTTTCTATAAATTGCTTTAAAGCATGCATATAACTATGCGTTAAGTATTTATATTTTATTATCAAGTAACATTAATTTTGAAAAAAAAAACATTTTCGTCAACATATAATGCTGTATGTATCGTTGTCGGTTAACTATGTAAAAACTGAGTTCAGTATATTTTATTTTGTGTTCTCCTTCAACAGATAAATTATAATTGCATAATAGGGTTTTAAAAGAAAAAGAAAACGACGATATTATGTGGCTACCATTTGCGTTCAAATACATATTGATTGCATTATTAATTAAAGTTTGTTATCAATTACAGACATCTTATAAATTTGCATTACCATTTTCTCGGGAGATTTCACCTCGTTTGCAAATAGTGAGCAATAATAAAGAAGTGATGATTTATAAATAAGACATCTTGTCTCCTTCTTAATCGAATTAAAGTCCGAGTATGTACAAAACAATGCTGATGTTCAAGTAGACTGCACCAGTAATTTATTTTCTGTTTTATGTAAATCGTAATGAATATTGTTTAGAAGAAAGCAGTTACTTTTTAAACGAGTATTTTCAATTATAAATTACAGTGAATAAGTTTTTAAACTGTTTTGGATGGGGAATTTTCCAAAGCTAATAAAAGAAATGCAATGCTCACAATATTTTAAGGAAAAATGTAATAAATGAGGTTACCTTAAAACAGATAAAATAAGAATCGCTAAAGAAAGCCCAAAGCGGCAAAATTGAAAGTGTTGCTAGCTCGGTTTGTTTTAGCCTGTTCATGGCCGGAACTATGACATTCAAACTACCATACACGTCCCCTAGCACCGGCTTAAGGAGAATTCAACACTTCAACCTGAAATGGTTAAATTTTGAATTTAGAAAGATCTGCAGATGTGTTCATACGGCGGTCATCATGGTCCCCAAGTTATAAAAAGTGTGTGCCCTAAATGAGGACATTGCTGGGCGGAACTAAACAAAATTGGATTTTTGAAAGGGGATCAGAGGTTATGAAGCCTGCATATCACAGATAAGACGTCAAAATTTTTTAAAAAGCAGGCGACATATATTATTCTAAGGGTGAAGTTAAAACTCTTAACTATGTATTCAAGTAAATTGCAACTTGACATTAAAATGAAGTAATTATATTTGCAATTGTTTTGTTTATATTTTAAAATGTATCTTTATAATGTAAATTTAATATGTACCCCGATACTTTCATGTGATTTTTTCCGAAGAAATCAATGTTAATATCTGTAGTATAGATAACGATACAGGCTCATATATTAATATTGCATTGAAATGGTAGAAATTAGGAAAGCATCATGCTTTACTATAAGAAAAAACAATACAACACACAGAATTGTTCGAAGTCCAAAAAATCAAATCAAGGAAAGACAAGAGATATTTCAAATGATTATATTATTTTCTTAATAGTAGTTTCCTGAGAGACGTTTACCCGAATGCGCCCGATAACCTGGCATAAGTAGCATTACTCGCAATTTTATCACTTCATGTATCTATCCATCCATCCATCCATCCATCTATCCATCTATCCATCTATCTATCTATCTATCTATCTATCTATCTATCTATCTATCTATCTATCTATCTATCTATCTATCTATCTATCTATCTATCTATCTATCTATCTAATCTATATATCTATCTGTTTTGTCATGATAATCATTATTGTTTATATTTTCAAGGTGTTTGGTTGGACTTAACATGTATTATGCTCTATATCAAGGTATTATTTGGTCTATGTGAATCGATATATTACTACAGGAGATAGGTAATGTAAGTTGGAGACGTAGAAATCGGGTATTACATCGTAAAAACAAAACAAAGCCATAGCTGCAACTTTCCATAAGATAAAGAGGAAAAATACATTTAATTCCACAAGCATTAATTGGCAATAAACATGAGTTTTAATTCCAGAAAACGTGACGTTTTATGAATAACGCGCGTGTTTTTAACAATTTTGTAACAAAAAATATCACCTAACGTACCAGTTTGTATAAGAATATATACATTGTATTGCTGATGGAATTGTTTAAGTCTATTGTCCTTATATTTTAAGTCAATCAAAACAACTTGATGTTTTAGCAGAACTCTCTAAGAATTCATCATTAAGTTTTCAGGTTTACATGCGATATATTCTATATACACATTTAAAACAGTTGTTTCTAATCAAGATGTTAATCTTTAGAATGATTGAATATTTCATATGGGAAAAAAATGCTTTATGTATGTTTTTATTTTCTCTTTATAGCAAAAGGCAAACAGAAATAAAGGAACTTACATTTTGAAATTCAGTACATAAATATATTTATTTATCCGCATTTAGTATCAAAACGTCAAAATTACAACCGCTGGAATGTAGCCCTTGTTTTGCCGGAATATTATATTGTTTATTTTATGAAATTAGGTCAGCCTTTACATCATGTTTACATTGATATACCTAAGTATGTATCCACTTACAAGTCAAAAGCTATCACTGCCAGTAATGATCTCATAAACAACGTACGTACCAATTAAATACTAAGATAATTGCGGAGACCATTTTGAGAATGTGTATTGTTTATTATTTATATTTAAAAGATAACACATTTCTTGACATGAACACTAATTTTTTTATGTTTTCAATATGCACATTTAGTTTAATTATAACAAGTACAAAAATAAACAAAACTTGCTAAACAGTTTAATAAAATGTTTTAAATTTCCTGTTTCATTCTTACACTTAAGTTGTTATGAAAGTTTTTTCAAATTAAAATAAAACATTGGAATGGTACTTGGCATCTCTGTTTTTTGTAAAGTATTTAACTCTGGATAAACGATGATCCCTCAAAATATACAGTTGAAATAAAGCAGACTAATTAATCTAAAAATGAACAGTATGATAAAAAATAGAACATCAAATTGCACTAAAGTAGCAATGATATCGGCTTAACACATAGAACATTTTATTTCTTTATTATTGATATTTTATAACAGATTGTGTATTGTCTATAACGATTATTGAACATTTCCATATCCAGGAAATAACTTAAAGTTTAAATTATTAAATAAATATAATTCTGGAACAGGAAATCCCTCCATAGCAACGGGTATATTAATATATTGACAAGCTTAAGATCCCAAAAGATAATATTAAATGAATGAAAACTGTTTCTGTAACTTTATTCAAATACATGTAATTATAACTTAGTTGCGTTGCTCTTTTACCACATCAGTGTGTTTATTAATGTGCCATATAAATATATTTTTTTAAGAAATATGGATTGTATGTATATATAAACACATTTATCATACAGTGTTGAATACAAAATGAAAATTTAATACAAAAAAGAAATATCTAACATAACAAATGATTTATAGTGGACATGGTAATGGAAGTGTTGATGTTACTGTAATTAATACCAATGAAATTGCGTTCGTTTATATTTTCTTTCTTAGTTACTTTAAACTATCTACACAATCGCATGCCATTCATAATATATGTTCGAGTATGGCAGTAAAATTCATTTTTCCCCAGAGGTTGTAAGGATATAAATAACAATTTGAAATCAAGACAATACAAATGACAATATTATGCCAATATAAATTCGAAATGCCACATTTCGTCTTGTTTAAAATGGTAAGGTCTTACAAGGTTAACTCAATTGTCCTGTGTGTACAAAAATGTAAATAATTGAAATGATTTTGGCGCTGAGAGCTTTTTTTTCAGGAAATATCCATATTATACAAACACATATGAATAGTAAAAAGGCTGCAATATTTGTTCCGTTTTATGATTCCCTTCAATTTTAAAATTCAGAATTAATTAAATGGGTGTGACAGAGTTTGTTTATAGACAGTAGTAGGTAGTGCTCAATTCACGCAATAGAAATACTACGTGTACAACTTATAATTATTGCATGTATGACAAAAAAAAAATCTAGAAACATAGTGATCAATCGGAGGCATTAATCACAATACAATCAAAAGAGAAATACAGACTCGGTTTGATTGAGTCTGTGCACGAGGGATACTGAATACGTGCAACATCCCTCACGCCCCTTAGCACCGGCTTAAGCGGTAATCAATTGTCAACACTTAATAGTGCTGGCATCAATGATCATAAAATACACAACATTCTGAAAATAAATAGAATAAGCGATAAACGTACATTAAGTATTTGGTTAGCATTATCATCTTAATAGAGACAGGCGTGTGGTGTTTATCACTTAATCCAGTGATCGATATCTAACTGTAAGCTTACTTGTTATACACAACACACAATTAATTTGCCTATAAAGATCCTCTGGTTTGAGACAATACAAGTACTTGCAGTCGTTAAGATCGCAAATTAAACTAATTTGGACAACAGTGTGTCTGGCATTGTACGATAATTCCGTTTATTGTTGTAAAGTAATTCTCATCCGAAACAGTGTCGATAATAAGGGCAATATTTTTTTTCTATTGATGATCTTGTGTAATTTGGATTGAAGAACCGTAATATCGTTTAGAGCGTTACAGTACTACCTAAAAGCAATGTGTTTCAACGCATGATCGACAGACATATCTTCTTTATTTTGTAAAGTTTGTAAAGGACAATATGGCCGAGTAGTTAAGGTCGATGACATCAAACTACTTGCTTCGCACAGTTGTATGTTTGGGCCTGACAATCCTCTTCGAATTGTTTTATTCAGAAAGCTATTAAGGTACCTAATTAAGCACAGCACAATAACACAATGACGCTAAAATGTTTATTACAATGAAAAAAAAGTTGGCATGATTATTTTGTCTTGCTAGTCACAATTTTTGATAGAAACACGTGGTACAAGAACTATTGAATTGCTCTTCAACATGTTAAACTTATATTGAATGTTATTATTCATTTATATTATCATCATTGTTATT
This sequence comes from Ruditapes philippinarum, assembly GCF_026571515.1. Classification (NCBI taxonomy): domain Eukaryota; kingdom Metazoa; phylum Mollusca; class Bivalvia; order Venerida; family Veneridae; genus Ruditapes; species Ruditapes philippinarum. The sequence goes on along the minus strand of NW_026863757.1, from coordinate 123,012 downwards.
GTTATTATTATTTTATAAGAGAATACCACTAACATCAATGTTTATTTTAAACTAATAACAATTTATTTTTATATATTTTCCTGTTATCATTGATGCAAAAGAAATAATATGATTCAGGTTGTTTTTTTTTGTCTTGAAAAGACGTGCATATGAAATAATAAAAAATGAAATTGCCACTAATTTGCACTACAATATGTAATCATGATAAGGATGAGACAGAGTGTGAATCTGATAAAAATTCAAATTTATTTCAATTATGCTGTGAAATGTATGACAAAAATAGACTGTATCGAGATAAGTGACAAAACTGTGTAATTGAAACATCGGACATAAAAGTGATATAGTATTGTGTGTTTCATATGTCTATAGCAACGCACTTGAGATATACGAGCGAATTCCTTTCATATTAAAATAGTAAAAACACGTTTTGGCAGGCAAAACACAATAGGCTGATACGGTACAACATTGTTTTATATGTTAAAAAGAGCACCTAATGTTTGAATGAGTGTTTTATTGATAAGAACAGCTTTATGCTCACTATGGCAGACAGCTATGATAGATAGCAATACCTGAAGTTTGAAACAGAAATAAACATAATTTCAATATGAATGGTATTGAATAAGTGGCACATTGGATTATGTTATTAATAAGATGTTCAATTAACAAAAATGATGAATACCCGAAAAGCGTAAAATCAGTCGTGTCGTCTCAAAAATATGTAGGATAGGCTAAATATATAACAGTTAGACAGTGATATTTTAGTTTTGTTAAAATAGAGAAAATAAAAATCACGGACGAAAGCCCAAAACGAAAAAGTGCAAATGTTGCAGGCTCGGTTTGATTGATAAAACCTTGTCTGTTAAATATTTATTAAACTAAATATTTCAGTTAACAGTTGTTGGGTATTTTTAGAAGCGTCGATGTTTTACAATGTTTCAATTCAAAGATTATGAGAATAAAAGTTCATAAAACTATGTCGTCAAGATTGATTCCGTGCGTGCCTTATCCGTTTTATATCCCAAAATAGAAATAAATTGTTGTTTGGGATTAGACATGCATTAGCATTAGACATAAATTATTCGTTTTAAGCCTACCAAGCAGCTGAGAGACATAAACAGTATAAAGACATTATAATCATTTAATTGTTCACTTGAAACCAATTCTATATTAAGCATTTTAATTTTACATCCAATATACCTAAGGTATAGATACCTATTAATGCGGAATCTCTTCTCTAAATAGTATTCATTTTTAATAAAGACACGGAGTTTTCAACAGGGCGTGAGCTCAACCCGAGAAAGTGGATTATTATCATTTTCTGTCTTTTTGTTCTGCATTTTGTTTAGCCAGATTTTGATTTTTCATATAAAATCTGAAATAAAGAAAGAATAATGTTTTAGACATATTTTTTACTGTGGATTGTGTGAAATTGGATAGGGTAACAACTAAGAATGGTTATAATTTGAAATTGGCTTGGTAAAATTTCTCAATATATTTCACAAATGTTTAGATTTGTATCAAGGTAATCATTATTTAATATTTTTTGAATACCTCATATTTTTATATGACAAAATCTAGCAGGTTTGCTCACTCCACCCACTTTTTTCTGAAGTACCTTTCTCAATTAACTAAACACATCTTTTCATAGACATTCGTCATTGATTATATATGTAGTTATTAAAAAACTATGGTTATTAGTATTTTTCAACTAAGAAAAAGTATGAACCTAGCAAAACTTTTCTTCTGATAATGAAAACATATTCTTTGTTGTTGTATAAAACTGATATTCAATGGTCAATATTTTTCAAACAAGATGGTAAACTTTTGTAGTTTTGGTATTTATTTATGTGCAGAATATGGGACCGTTCATTAATATAAAGTTTTAAATGCCTTTTTAAAAAGTGTTTATTATACATCTAACACCTTAAGGTGTTATTCAGAAAAAACTATTTCACTTCAAATTTTTAAAATATTTTCTAATCATTGTAGATAGTTTAAAAAGCACAACAGCAAACAAACAAACTATTTATAACCTTACTAATTTTAACACCCTAAAGATAATTAAGGGCTTTATTGGTAAATGCTTACCTTTGATGTGCAATATTTGAGTGAATAAGGTACCAATTAAAGCAAACATATTACTACTTTCTTCAAGAGATATGCACCTAACATGCTCTACAGTTATTAAATCAAATGTTGCCCTTTTTAAAGAATGACAATATCTTTGTTCCTGAGGCATAATAAGGATTTGATAAAGACTTCTAATTATATAATTAAAAGTGTATTTCATCATTTTAATGTAATTGAAAATTTAGTAAACATATCGGCGCCTATTGTTTTAAATAAAATTCATAAAATTGAATTTATTAAATGATGAACTGGAAACATATAGGCTGCTTAAACACTAGGATGTGAGTGTTGCATAAGTTAAAATGGGTAAGACTCGTGGCCGAGTAGTTAAGGTAATTAACTTCAAACCAATTGCCTCTTGCCACTGTTTGTTCAAGCTGCGCAAGCGTTGTCGGATTAAACATCTGAGAAAACTATCGGAACGTCGATGGTTCTATTCGGGTGCTCGATCGTCTCTGAAATAATGCACGGAAGGGCGCCTGACGTCTTCCTCCAACAGTAAAGCTGGAAATTTGTAATATAACCTATACTCTACTGATTCGTGCTACGTATAATATAAAAGAACATGTAAAAACATACACAGAGTTAAATTGAAAAGCGGTATAAAGTGCAATTTATGGCCTGATTTGAAATAAAAGTATTTATGCCCCTTTCAATTTAACAGTGAAAGTAATTTTCTTAAAAACCGAGTGAGCAAATGAACTACCATCTATGATATTATGGAATTAAATCATCCCCTCATGTCGACAGAAAAAGATCAGTGGAGTCATTGTAAATTAAAAATCGATTTCCACACTGTGAAATTATGGTTAAACAGTTGATAAAGTACTAGAACACGTAACGTTTATAGAAAGATTTCTGAATAGAAAATTACACGGCTTAATATATGTACGTTCCTGAAGAAATATACATTGTATTGTATTGCATTTGTTTTTATTTCTTGTTTTAGTCACGTCATATTGAATATTATTTCTTGACTGTTTGTTTAACTCGAAAACGATATGTAAGATATAAAACTTTGTCATGGTTCACGCCATCTATTACTGTATTTGACATTGTTAATAAGTTTTAAGGATGTTTGTTTTTATATGTGGTATAATACAGTTTCTGCCATATGGAAAATTCCAGAGAGGAGATTGATTGTTATCCCGCTGACACTACTATCAATTATACTTGTTATGTATTCACTGTATGTCTGCTTATCATTCCAATCCACACACAGTTAGCCTGTTTTCTTACCTTTATAATACAGTAAACATATAACAAAATTTACAACCACTCTCGGATATGTGTATACCATTGTCATAAATGTAATTGATCTCAAATTAACGTTAAGCTTCTTTATATTTCGTCAATTATAGTTCAGTTTATTCCTTATAATAATTATACTTATACTTATGTATTAAAAGTCTGAATGCACGTCTTGATCATATCAGACTGATATTGAATTAATTTTGATATTAAAGGTTTAACCAAACATAAATTACCTTTTTGCTATCCGATTTTATTACTTTTGACTTTTTCAATCGATATGGCTATGGGCAGTGAATTTTGCAGATTTTTGTTTCATTCAAAATTAAAAATATTAACATGGAAACATGAAACATTCAAGTAGATTTAAGTACGTACAATACAAAACAAATAGTCTATTTGGAAAATAAATATTGTTTTAACCAAAACAAATAGTCAATATCAGCAAATGAAGTAAGCTCGGCAATCACTTATTAAGGTATCGGCAATGCCTAATACTTTTTTGTATTTTGTAAGACTTGCCTTTATATGAAAAGTATAGTATTCATTATATTAATTGCAGTATAACAATGAATATTAATTGATATGTTTTTATCAATAATATAAGGTTTTGCAGAGGGGATGTTTTAGGACTTATAATAGACACATTATTGGCGTCCGCGCCGAAGCGCGGCGCCCTTATGAAATGAAATCAGATTTTGTGAAAGGGCGACAGCAACTTCTCGAGCCTTTTAGTCGGTCATAATAAAAGCTGATCATTCCGATCAGTATGAGGGTGCTTGATTATTAATTAAGAATGAAATGTCGCGATATGTTACAATGAATAGCGAACTGGTGAATTTCGCAATGCAAACATTTTCAAATTAAATAAGCTTTTCCGTCAATTAATCGCGCTCTTCGGGGTTTTTTATTTATCATTTTGTAGTGCACAGTGGGTTATCATGGTATGTTATTGTTGTACATGTCAGTTGATGACCTCAATAGTCCGAAAATCTATTTATAGATATATCTATCTATCACTCCTGTCGGTAATTCTCGGTCTCTCCCGGTCTATTTTGACCGGGATTTACTAGTGACCGGCGAATAGTACCACACGTTTATTGTCCGGTCTCTCCCGGTTTTGGATTAGATGTTTGATATCGGTACAATTAAAAAACAAAAAACAACAACAATAGCATGTTTCATTTTATCTAACAATAAATATGTACAATAATTGAGAAAAAGGTACATTTTTATGGTATTAATATGACATTATCAACTTTGAAACATTTTATTTAATTTGTTATCCGTGTTTAGTAAAGATGCCGAGGAATTATTCAAAGTTACAAATTAGATTTATGAATTGTTCATTTGATTGATAATTTAAAAAATTAAAAAGAAAAATGCAAATGTACATGTACATGGTTTAAGAATAAACAATATTATATATTAAAAGATAAACCATAATTTACTGACTTTTTCCAGTTAAGTTTTGACTTATAATCGTCTGTCAATATGTCAATTGAATTCTTAAAATTTATTTTACAATTTTAATAAAAACAGAGTAGTAAAAACTCAATATTAAAATAGCACATAAAACACAAAAAAAGAAAAGAAAACAATATTCATAAAATTTGTATTTTTTTTATCAAAATTAATAGATATTACAATTATTGTATAATTAACAATTATGCTCAACATGATCAACATGGTAATATAACCAGTGTCATATGAACAGATACCTTAAGAGGGGGTCTTCGCTAATAGCGATAACATAATAAGGGACAATTACAAACGTGTTGTACGTGTTGGTCATGCGTTACACATATGGATTATAATTGATTGTATACATGTATATTCGTTGCTATTAATAACCATGATCATAAAGTAATAACAAGTAATATTCTAATCTCTAGCGTGCCAATCAAAGTTCATAATGAACAATGTTTTTCGTCCGCTCATTCAGAAGTGATCTACATTTCTGGTAGTTTATAAGAATATATTGTCATCATATGTCTACTAGTTAATCTTCACTTGCTGCATTTCTTGCTTGGACGCCCTTTGATGCTTTGCATCAATGCTTTTTTTGTGTGTAATCTTAAACGCATATTATTGTGAGAACAGAATCGACCAATAACATCTTTGTGTATATAATGTTGTTTTGGTAAGCACTAACCAAATAAGCATTGCTTTCTAAATTTATGTTTTTTATCATATTGTTCGAAAATTTGTAATGATATTTATATAATGAATATATGTTTATCCATCAAAACATAAATTATGCAATTATATTTTGATTCAAATATTCAATCAGATTATGTCTTGATTTACATTAGGCATCCCATATTAAACGTTTTCATTGTTTGAAGAGCATAAATTGATACTGGCAAAAATACTTCGGAAAATCCTAAATTTAACTTTAATTAAACATTGAAATCGTTATTTTATTATTAACGACATTTGTTTTATTTTACTTTAACGTGCAAAAAATATTTTTTTAGATTGGACGACTCTTAATAGTGAGTGAATCTTCCATTTGTATTTAAGGATTTAAGTCATAGCATGGGCCGTTAATGATATACGTTTATGTTCATTTTACTTTAATAATTTTCCTCAGCGTTAGTTATAATGAGCGTCCGTAAGGCGGAGTCTTTGGAGGTCTAGCGGAGCTTCTGTGAATGTGTATTTAAATTTAAAAATATGTAAAACGAAGTATATTTTGTTAACTGTTTACGTTTTTTTAATTACGTAGTATACCACGGATATTGGATGGACAGTATATATAAGTTTGCAGAAATTTTTAGATAACTAGTCTTGCTTTTTCAGATTATATGCCTGAAAATCAGAAACGTATTCAAAGCTAATGATTGATAGAATATTAATTTGATCGGAAACACTCAGGAAACAGTAAGTTAGTATCTATATCTCAAAATTTATCGACCCCTAATGTCCCGAAGTGTAAAACCCCCCTTATTTTTAATCAAATATTTTCTTTTTTCTCACACTATATTATTTACAAATCAATACAGGAAATACACTCGTTGACGGAAAAATGGAGAAAAAAAATACGCAAAGAGTGACGATGATCAACTGTATAACAAAATAGGGAAACATGATTTATGATTACTTTATAATTAAACACATATCTAACACAATACCTGTAACGCGTGATAGGGACGAATGTTTCTTGTTCGTCTTCACATGAATCAATCATAGACGGTAATTAAAAATATGTTTCATTCTTGTCTAATTATTTATAGAAATCGTCATGGAACAACTGTATATTCATTTTATTTCATTTTAGCAAATAGTTCTATTTCTATTATAATATTATATGCAATAACAAAATTAAAGAACGAAAACGGAACAATTAATTACTCTTTTTATTCACTTTTTATATAATTATGAAGAATATTTACATTGAATTACATTATTTTATTACGTCATTACCCTTGTAATTTACTATCAAATCTTGGTAGGGTAGCAAAGTATTGTAAATGACAATAATAATAGTCCCTCATGTGAAAAATATAACTAATTTTGCGATGCTTTTGTTAACAATGTACTTTAAGAAATTTCATGCAGAAAAGAAAGCTATCAAAATGATGTATATAGAATAAAACCAGCATGATGAACTGTCATTTGATTTATTTTGTTGCATTTCCAAGTTGTAGTTTTAATTATCAAAAAACGTAAATATATGTACCAGTATTGTCACTGTATTTATGCGAAGTCAAATGTGTTTGGTCAGAAAGGTTTTTTGACGAGCATAAAAATTCGAGCTATCACATTCATGAAGACAATTTAATCCATAAGTGGTCGTATTTGATCTGTGTCGCTTGCCATGTCATATCTGTTTGTCCTGCCATATTCGGAACCATTCAAACTCGTACTTGCCGTTCCTCTATTTAACGCTGTAAATTTCGATGTCTCATCCATATTGTCTTTGAATTGCCTGTCTGAAAGAAGCTTTTTAGTTCCTCTTATATTTGCCTGGGCACTAGAGGAATGCGACAAGCACGATCCTTTTCTGTAGGAGGATAGCGTGAAGGTGCGCGTGAAAACATTATCTTGCTGTCGGTGGCGATACCAGCACCGGCGTATCTCATTGTGCACCTATGAACATATTTAAACGTCTGATGAATTGTTTAAGTAAGTATCTGCAAGGTGAGTGTTAGTAACATTGTTAAGTGTAAACCAGAGATTGTTTAACATGTGAATGAAATTTAATTCACAATAGAAATATATCCATTATAATTTATAATCGATGACTTAATTTAATAGTTATCACATACACAGCGACAATCGTCTTAACATTGGGAAGTTTCTAAAATGTAATAAACGATCAGAAAATGGGTACAATGATATTGATACAGTTATCGTATATGACTTTTGTGTGTTTATTATTGAATAATAAATTGCTACATTATCGTTAATGAAAACCCAAAACATTTATTACCTCCGTTATTCTTAAAATGAAATACCCTGTAACGAGTAAATATATTGTATTTGGCAAAAAAAGATACACACACCAAAGTGCATCAACCTACCTCTTCATTCAAAAAGCAGAATAACACCGCTAGAAGAAATCCCTGAAATATTAGGAATTTTCTCAATGAAATTTACTTAAAGAAAAAACAACAGTTTGCATATTAAAAAATAATAGAAACATATTATATTATACTGTCTATTTTTTAAACCTTTAAATCTTATCTCCGATATTTTTTTCAACTCTTTAAGTACATTATTTTATCCATGACAGAAATGTTTTATATAAAATATGTCTAAAATATTCGTTCCAACTACTTGTCAATGTCAATGTTGCATAACGCATTTTGTTTCGTTTCATTGCTGTATAATGATAGATCACCAACAAGTGTAATTACCTGGAATGAGTTATAAAACATTTCACAGTAAAGGTAAATCATGTCTGCTTTTACATCAACGCCCGTTGGATATGCTGATGTCCCTATGTACAACACACCAAACAGCGGGATCAAAACCAATGAAAATTTCGCAAGCCTTCTGAAAATAACAAGACAAGCCGAAAGGTTTGTATGGCTTATATTTTATACCATATAAAAGAAAGAAAATGATTTTCGTAATTGTTAAATAATTACGAAACTTCATATCAACTCACCTAACTTGTTGATTATTTCCTTTAACATTTCTGTGATTTTTCATCCTCAAACATAACACCCTCACAATGTTGATGAAAAACACAAAGTTTATCTGAAAAAATGCAAGCGTAAACGCAGCTGTTTAGAACATTTAAGAATGGTAAACATCATGGTTATTGGACATAAAAAACTGACGGTATGTTCGTGTTGCCATGGTTCTTCATTGGCAGTTATACATTTTGTTTTAGTTCAAAGGAAATTTGAATCCAAACTGTTTCCAATTATAATAATATAATCTACATTTTACTATGAACACACTGAAAGTGTGATTTAAATTAAAGAAAAATATGTTACAATGCAGCACATTATTAATGTTATTACAGTAAATTGTAACTTCACTTTCATAATTAAAAACCTAACATTGTATTTCATATTCTTTTGCGATAAAATAAATTATAGGTTTTCAATATCAAAAAACTGTAGAAATAAACGCACACAAATTGTTAATATTATTGGACTTCTGATTATCCAAATGTATCCAAAATCGTCTGTGTTCCAGCACCTGTCAAAAAATAACAAAAATAATTTTGCTTATTTACTGACATAATTTAGAAATAACTAGTCATGCTTTGTTCGACGTAATTGGCAACTATATAAACACAAACGAAACAAGTATGCTGCTTTTCAGAAATATAAAGAGTTATGGACCACAGTAATTTATAAAACCAAAGTACAGCAAGGTTGGTGAGACCTTCTCACGAAATGTATGAAAGTCTTGTTTGTTTTGAATAATACTTTGAATTCCCGAATACTATGTATTGTTGACTAAGTATGAAATTCAATCTGTAAGTAAAGACTAATAATAATTTATTTTAAAACAAGAATGTTTGAAATGACTCACAGAGTGTCGTCGGCAAATATCCTGACAAATATCCAAGGAATTATGTATACAAACGGCGACACTGTAAGTAAACGATAAAGAAGCAATGTTATAGTTTTATCACTTCTGCTCTGTAGAATATATATAACAGATCTCATCCGTAAACCCAGAAGGAAATATTAGGTATATGTGATCATAATCTGTTTGTTAAATGCAGAAATAAAATAAATCATAAAATTGTTTTGTTTTTAAATCCTTTTTATTTTTATATAAGTAACTTTAATTATTTAAATGACTTTTAAAAATATATTCTAATTTAGCTTGTATAAAACAATGTTAAGTTAATGCATTTTTATTAATTTCTCTTACAATATTTGCAAAATTCAAATTTTAATGTCCTGAGCTACTTGTTCTCAATTAATTACTTAATTATACTCACGCCATCCTATAACAACATACATTCGAATACCAGTTCGTTCAGTAAACAACGTTTTGTAAACAAGCATATGAAGGTATAAACCCTCCATGAAAATCCACATCATACTTGCAGCGACTGCATACATAAACAGAGACACAATAAGTTTACATTCCCAGTGCTGAAAAACAACATTCATAGCCAACTATTTATGTACGACTTTAGAAGGTAGTTAAGTAGGAAAATTAAATTTATGTAATACATTGAATTACGTTTTATCATTCACTTATTAACACCACTTTTCTAGGTATTTTGAATCTGTCAACCTACTTGTTTTATATAAGAACACCGTCACAAAAATTATTATTATCAATTAAAATAGCATATCAATATCATGGTCTAACCATTCCTTCCTCTATAAACTCCCATTTGTCATGGGAAATTTGTTTGACATCTTTATGCAATCCAAGCCCTGATACAAAAAGGACATCCTTTAGAAGAGAAAGAACTGCACGCAGAATAAATGCTATAAATAGGTTGATATGTAGGCTGTTACTTTTACAATGTAGTCTCCTGAAAATAAAATAAAAAAGACACATAAGCTATAATTTAGTAAGCATTATAGTTTAGTATGTTTTCCATTTCAAAAGCAGGTTTCTGTCGAAATTATTTCTTTTGAAAATAATTTTCATGTATATAATTATGCCGTTAAATTAGTTAAGTGCCATAATTGTTGCTTTCAAAGGTGCAGTATAGTGCAATATAATGTTTATATATTGAGATAAGAATATTTTCTAAACTTTATATCTCACCGAGAAAGACACATTATGAGCACTGCTATAACCAAAGAAACCAAGGAAATACCGTATCCTACATTTGACATCAGGTTAATTCGTGTCAGGTCATGCTGCAACATAAAGTATAACATAATAGGTATGTCTGTACCTCGTAATTGAATAACTCTAGATTACTTACGGAAATTATAAAAAGAAGACGACGAATATATTGTAACAACGTAGTAAATAATCTTGTTATGATGGCTTTTTGCATTTCAGAAATTGTGTACAATAAACATTCTATCCGTAAAGTCAAATAAATATTTACTGAGTATATGAAATGATAAAATGTTGTTTAACACATTATGGTAACTATGCAAAAACTGTAACTGATATACATGGGTATGTCAAAATAAGAATGACACGTTTCTAAATATGATGATTTAACAGACACCGGCATATATTGCCATAAGTTTCGACACACGATATTAAAAGTTTATGAACGGATGGACTGCCTTGAGGAAACAATGATTATTATTAAAGATATTTTTAAATTAGTAAATAAAACCTACCGTAATTGCTGCGTACTCTGGATCTTCCATAAAACAATAGGTGTAATTTGTCCATCCCGTTGATTCATTAGTTTCAGAGAAAGGATGCACCCATAATCCATCTTTATCACACTCTCGGAAAGCAAATCCTTTAAAAGAAATATGTTTATTATGAGAGCAAATCTGTCAATATCAAGCATTTTAATATATATGTCACATTATATAGAACACAATTTTCGAAAACGTAACAATGATCGTTCCAGAATACCTTTAAATGTAATTTAAATATACAAAATTTCAATTAGATATGCTATTTTTTACAAGAAATTAAGTAGACGGAATTGTAAACCTGATATAGCATTTGTTTTCAAAATGTAGTTTTTTTTACAATTGTACTTCCATAACATAAAAAAATTGTCAAAAAAGTTTACCAGTTTTGCTAATGCCTGAAACATATGATGGACATTTCTGCCTAGCGAACCTTCCAGCTGCAGTAGCATCCCAACATAATAGTTCATCCCATGTCACATTGCAATATCCTTTAATTACAAAAAAGCCTGAATACCACATCATAATTGAGAAAAGAAAGCGTGTTCTTTACCATGTGAATTATTAAGAAAGTATTGATACCAAAAATATATGCTGTTTTATACATAGTGTTTTATATTTTTAATGGCATTTACATTTGTGTTTAGTATATTTTAAATACGTGTTCGGTCAGTGACACATTTATTTCACGCCATTGCTAAATGATAACTATGTAAGTCTTAACCTTACATGAGAGTAATTTGTCCAAACTCTATCAGTAAAAGAACAGATCAAAAGTTGGCATTCGTTTGATGGAGTGTATACAAAACATCATCATTGGCATTCATTTATATTGTTGTAAAACGACTATGGGTATAAAAAGCGGCTCTTGCAAAATTATGTTTACTTTGGGCTCTTACATACGATGTTTTTCCATAAAACTATCAATGCGGACATAATTTGACATTAAAAGGCAATATGATACTTATGGCTATTCAGATTTTAGCTTTATTACGCATATTTCAAAACGTTTAAGGAGAAAATAACTAAATGTGTCTTATGTTATCAATCATCCTATAGAATTATTATAACAATATTAACGTATCTGTCAGATATAGATCAAGTACTAACGTCTAAGTCCCGAAACACCATTACTTCTTAGAATTTGTTATCAATATATTATACGCTAAATTGATATTTTGATATCAGATCAGTTCAAAATTTTAGCCACCTGCACTCATGATTTTAAATTTCAATCAAACGTAAAAGCTATAACAGTATACGTAATTGAGTCAAGGTGTGAAGCTTCACATTTTCAAATAACAAGGTTTAACAGATTGTTTAGATTAGCATCTATTTTAACATCAAAGATATGAGGCATTATTTTGATGAAAATATAAGTCATTAACTACTGTCTAGTATATTATAAAACAGGAAAACGATACGAATATACATCATGAAAGAAAAATAAATACGTCATCAAAAAAGCACATAAATCATGATGAAATTCATTTGAAATCACTTTTTTTTGTTTAAACTGCATCTACAAAATTCTGATGGGTTTGTTGTATTCTAGAAATTTATTTTTGACATTATATTCTGTATGTCTTTATGCTACATGATCATTTCGAGTAACTCTGAACGAGAGAAAGACCATTTTTTGTTAACATTTAAGGAACTCACCTTGTCGTGGCTTATAGTTTGCTATTCTTTCTAAACAACTAAGATTCGCTCTTGTTTGAGCAGCTTTGTCAATTTTATATTCCATTCTTGATCTGCAAAACAAAATTATGAAGATGTTTGAATAATACACAGAACGATACTGAATTATTCTATATTATTGTTTTAAACTAGACTTAAAGAGCTATGGGCCGACAGGTTAAGACCGTTGACTTCCAACCACCTCTTGTTTTATTTCATATTAGAATGCTTTCCAGCTTGTTTACGGAACGTCGGTGGTTTTACCAAGGCATTCCTTTGTGCCTGAATAAGAACCATTTGTTTTATCATACAACAGCGAATTACTTCAATGAAAATCTGTCGGCAATGATGAAAAACCATACTAACTATATGAGGACTTTCACTCGTCTATTTATTGTACCAATTATTTAGCAGAATACCTTGATTTATTAAGGTCTCATTTCATAGCTGTGCATAATGAGAAACTTTTCAGTAACAAAAAAACATGTATTTCTTTAATTATTTGTTTTAAACATTTCTATCGTATTGCCGAACATATAGTTGATTGTTCACATAAACATATGTACAATGGTAAGTATATTTAACGAGTGTATCTTAAACAAGATTCTTATGCCAATAGGAAGAGTTTAACAATTTTGTTTACTAAATAATAAACAGTAACATTATTGCTATAGTATTGTAATAATTGTGTTGTGTGAAATGGCATTGTGCATGAAATAGATGCTTAATATATGCACCATGTTCTTATATAAAGAGTGGAAAAAATATTACTTCTTGAAAAAAACTTACATAACATTTTTTTTATTATTTGAACGTATGGGTATATTTATATTTTACAGTTGTTGGGAATGTTGGTGCCCTACATAAAGTCGATTTAATAATATAAATAAATTGTGTACAATGAACAATATTATAACTGTTACAGTAAAAAGTCTCCATTTCGCAAATAAGCCAATTCATCGGTGTTTTTTTTACCTCTTCTAAGTCGATGTTCTTAAACACACAATAAGTTAATCAATCAATAATAAAGTTCTCATCTATAATATGTGTATAGTCCAAAGGGATTCGAAAATAATTGTGCGTTTAATATAGTTATATACCGCTGTGATTTTAAAAATACTGTTTTTATTAATTCACCATTAATGTTAATATTTCAACAATCGATTGCTGTTGCGTGAGGGTACTGGAACATCTTATTAACCAACTAATATATATCAATAAGTGTAATTTTTCAGTCAATATCACTGACAACTGACGTGATGTTTTTTCAAAGATAATTGCGTTGTTGCAATTACTTAATTTTGTTTCAACGCATGAAACCTATTATTGCATTTACTTTATCTCTTACATGTACAGACTGAATGAAACAAAGATTTTCATTATTATCTTTTTTTTTCGTCCACTATTTTCATTTTTAGAGACAAAACTATAAAATTTTGGATTTGGTATGATCAGTTAATTTTTAGATACAATTATATAAAATATTCAATTTATGTCGTATAAAGTGCATGCATTTCACATATACATACACTATTAACATATGAATTTTACTGTTAACGACATATACTATCTACTGCAAATAGAAAGTCAAATAATGCAACAATCATTGTCTATAGAGTAGACAAAAAGATTCATACTTTAAATGACAAATAACAAGAATTTCTTATTACAATTCATGACAAATAATAGAAACTGACTACAAAATAATATTTGCCAAAAGCTTTCAATAGATATATACAAGTCGTAGTTCCATTTCTAAAATGTGGTAAGCTTATCACAACGTGAAACTTCAAAGAAGAACTGCCGGTTATGATGACAAACGTGACAGATAAAAAAGCTACACTAGATAAACGAGGATATTTCACAATTTAATATTAGTGTGACGATTTGTTAGAAGAATTGATTGCTATCTATTTTCATTGATGTGTGTAAATAAATGAGAATCCCGTTCTTTAACCAATCAAAATCAAAACTTTGGCTACGTGTTTGTTTTACATTTAGATAGAAAAAAAATTGAAATAACATGCAAACAGGCTGAACATAGTTCTGTTCTAAATAAGCATTAGAACAATTTTTATTATACAAATGTAATATATTGTGTCGTTGCGCATATCTAAAGGCAGAGCCAGTATCATATAAGTTACTATTTAAACAAAAGCGTACTAGGGAACGTGCTTGATATGTTATAATTATCATTACAGCGGACATAGTCAGATCTTCTGAATAAATGAGATACATGTCACAAGTGATTTTTCACAACGATTTTGCTCCTCTGTTTGTCGTTTTAATATCACGAGAAGAGAAAAAGTACACGTTTGCAGTTTGAACGACATCTTTTCTGTTTTGATGATATTGAAATGACTTACAGAAGAGCTAAATCGTTAAGAAATATTAATTACGTCGGCTTCAATGATAAATATAACAGAGGTCAAACAAGCACGTTCTTTAGTGCATAATGTGAATGATTACAATTATTAAGTGATGAATTTTCTATAACTTAAGCATTATCACATATCCGTGCCGATTTTACGACTCTTTAAAATGGTATTGCACCGGCGTGCATATATTTTTTACCTGACGTCATTTGCGTTATACAAACATAGCGTTAACACACGCTTAATGTTAGGGTTATATAATAGGCTTGTCAATGAAAAATGGTCTTTGTCACTTCAAACGGTCGTTATTTTTGGTATGCGATAAATAGAATATTAAATTCGTTTACATTCATTACTGAACTTATTGAACTCTTCGAATTACATAATATTATACTTATAATATTATAATATAATTTTGTTCAACTCATTCAATAAATTCAGTATTAAACTCACTCATATAATAGATGACGTGTTAAAGTTTACTATCACCGATGAACAATTTTTGTTCATAGCCTTACAATCCTTTTTTATGTTGATTATACAGCCATGAACAACATTCTGTTTGCATCTTAAATATTACGCAATATAATTCGGGTTTCAGTTTATCTCACAATTTACATTTACACCTTTTGAACTATATCAACACGAATACGGTTGTCTTAATTTTTTTTGCATAATTTACGCAATTGATTATACAATAAACAGGGGATGTTCCCATTCAAAAGTTTAAAAGTTTAAAGTTGCTCCTTTTTAAAAAAATGTCTTGCTGTTAATAGTTTAAATAGAGATAAAATATAATTAAATCAATATTATATTTTCCTTTACTTCTGTTAGTTTTAATCAAACTAATTAAAATACATACACGTTGTGAACATATAATCTACATTGGCACAATGACACATCAAAATTCTTATACATGATATACATGAACATTTAACGTAGTATACAGATTGAAATTAACAAGACATACTTCGTAACAAAAAATATTAAGATTATACAATTGAGTCGCTTTTAAAAAATGAAAATATAAAGGTAAAAAATAACGATCATGTCATCTCTGATAGTGGAAAATGTACTGATATTGAAAGGTTTTGTTTTATTGAACTAATGTGTATCGATGGATGGCATTGTGCTGATAAGAAACGTCATAAATCGTCATAAATACTCTTGCAGAGTACTAAAGAACGATACTACATGAAGTTCAGAGGGCAATTAGAAAATAAATCACATAAATATGGCACAATGCATGTGTTGAGATGTTCAGTATACAAATTGGTTAGCACCTGGATAGCGAAAACTCAATTGCAATGTTTTTAACAAATGTAAGATTGTTCATATGTTAAACTGTGATACAGTATCATGCATACACTGGTATAAATGATACATCCTGAACGTCTTATTTATCAACAGAACTATCCATTTTTAGTAACAATGATTGAATGGTTTCAAAAGTACTTTATTTTATACAATACACCACCATGAAAATGATGAGAATAAATGTGCATTAAATCAATTGCACGATTGTTCACGTGCTTTGTCTTGTACATAAAACAAAGAAAATACCCGTTTATATGGAACAGCATTAACAGATATAGCTAATAGGTGACATTGAATTGTGTAACAAAAGACAGGGGATCATTGCATATACATGTAATTTTAAACTTATTCTATTAAATAGTGAAGTTGCAACTCTATGTAATATGTAAGATGAATAATTTTATTAAAAAAAGACATTTTAAAACATGACATGTACAAATTATGCAAAATTGAAAAATATTTATTTAGGCCTGTTTATTATTGCTTTTTTATTTCGTTGTTTTTCTGTTCGACCGTTTGAATCCGTTTTTATCTTCACGTGTCATTTAATTGCAAAAGAATTTTAAAAAATGGCAATCTTATTGGCATTTTATAACAAGCCCCAAGAAAAAATGAGTTTTCAAAAAACGAACAAGTTTCATGTTTTTTTTTTTGTTTTTTGTTGTTTTTTTTGTTGTTTTTTTTTGTGTTATTTTTGTTGTTATCGTTTTTTAATAGTTGTGGACATTATAAATAATACTGTTACACACCAGTTAAGCAGATCATGAAATAAATCATAATATAAAAAAGTAAGAAATAGTTTTAGATTTTAACAGTTGAAAAAACAAAACGAAACAGTTCCAAAAACAGCTGCCAGTACAGACTGAAATTTCTAGCTCGAAGGTCAATTTGCGTTGCCGTAATGAGACCATGCCTTGTTTTAGCCAAATAGTTATCCCTGAGTAAGATATTTTATTCTGTGACAACAGCCGCTGTTTTGTTTTTTTCTTTTTTTTTGTACAGGTATTTTACATATCAATCTCCGTAAAATAAATTCTAAAAAAAAATATATTTCTAGTCTGCACTTTTTAATAAGTTTTAATTTACAGCTAAACTCACAACGACGAAATGATGTCATTATAAACACACGATTAATTCCAAAACAGTGCGCTGGAATTACGTCATTATAAACACGCGACATGTTTTACATCGAGAGTATAATATTGTTATTCTAGTACTAGTATAAACAATAGAAATTACAGTCTTTTGTGAAATAAACTATTTTATATACCTGGCTAACCTATATACTAGAAGTTTCTTGTGTTGTGTTATACTTTTAACATATATTACCAGGTATCGGTCTGTCATGTAATGTAACATCAAATGATAAGTGTTATTTAATGATTGCAATCAGACATGTCTAGACAAAATAAGTTGTATATTCACATCTTTACCAACGCAAAGATTTTATAAAATACCACCCTCTTCCTCTATTTGTTTGCATGCAATAGTACATATTATAATGATACCTTTTTCGGATCACCATTTTTATTATAAGGTTTTCAGACAAACAAATAATACTATTATGTAAATATACTTGTCATATGATTATTTTTATAGAATAACTGATGATACACAACCCGCTTCTGTTTAAGAATGTCTACGAGCATGCACCATCTTGTAGTTGTAATCGGTAATCAGATGCGTTATAATTCATCTAAAGGTATTTTATCAAGATAAATCTGTTTTTTGAGGATAATATATAAGTTATATTATCCTTCTTATCAAACAGCTCTTCAAAAGTTAACAATGTTACCTTTGATAGAGTACATATGCTACCATTTCACGTTTCATTTCTGATTCTATTGCATTGTTTTTCTTTCGGGTATCATTATGCAAGGAAGCTAATTAGAGATACTAAATAACTGAAATAGAATGTTAAAAAACAACACTGTAACAAAGAAAAAAAAATTCAAAAGAAAGAACATGAAGCAGTTTGAAAGCATTATTCAATTTTTATCACATATAATTGGCTTTATCATTAATAAAATGTTCGTAAAACACATTTGTAAATTACATGTATTGAACGTTTTATCCACTTATTAAATAAGTTTCAAAATTCTTTAATAGATAGATGATAACAATTAAGGAAACATCTCAATATTCTATCCGATGCGGTGAGAAAAATGAAATTAATTCACATATATAACCACACTAAAATAATACGAAAGTATATTCCCTCAAAAAAAAATATAATACAGGTTTATGATGACGGTAACTTTATGATGACGGTAACTTTATGATGACGGTAACTTTATGATGACGTAACTATATGATGACGGTAACTTTCTGACGGTAACTTTATGATGACGGTAACTTTATGATGATGGTAACTTTATGATGACGGTAACTTTACGATGACGGTAACTTTATGATGACGGTAACTTTAAGATGACGGTAACTTTATGATGACGGTAACTTTATGGTGACGGTAACTTTACGATGACGGTAAATTTATGATGACGGTAATTTGCACTTTCCAGTATCGTCCATGAACATCCTTAACAAACCGAGTCTGCAGCATTTTCAATTTTGTCGTTTTGGCTCTTTGTTAGGGTTTCTATTTGTCTCTATTTAATTGAGCCTGTTCATAAAATGAAGTGATACATGCAAACAAACGTACATGACCCCTAGCAACGGCATATTCAATAGTCTACATTTACACATCACAATGGTGAACATTTGAATTAAAGATTCTGTATGATGTAATTAAGGATGAAACAATACTTAAGTGAAAGTTCATAAATGAATATAAGTATTCTTCTTAAACAATTCCCAAACATCCAATAATATGCTAAAAATGTACTGCATTATAAGTAATCGTTAAAAATATGCAATCATTTCTTTGTGAAAAATTTGGCTATGACTTTATCAAAAATATTTTTTTTAAATTTCCTTCCTTTATTTAAATTAAATGTAAATTCGGTAATATCTTTACAAATAATGCTTATAGAACTTACAACATTGATAAAACTTCATTTGAGCATCATATTTATGAAATAAAACCATACAAAATATTAAGTAACAGGATATCTAACACCCGTATAATTATGTTAATAACTGTATTGACAAAATCTGTAAAGCGGTCTGATGCTTAAAACACAAAATCGGAATTTACAATAAATCACTACGAATGAAGTATAAAAGATATACTTGTTAAATGTTCGGAAGTTATTAAATTGAGGCAGCGTGCTATTTTTACAAACAATATTCGTGGACTAGTTTTGTTATTACATGTTATCAACGCTATCTTACTAACGTAAGCACTTTCTTTTCCGACAACTGATTGGACTAAATTATTATCTTTAGAATGACGAGATAACGGCTTATGAAGAGTTTATGATCATATAATGTACCTATATGAACCGATATCTCGACGGAAATTAGACATTCATCTTTCACCAGAAAGATTAACCTGGCGATAAGGTTGATAAGATGAATGTACTTTTTCATCAATTCTTGCATAATTTTCTTAAAAACTATAATTTTAGATTTTGAAGTACAGTTTTAATACGTGTTTTATAATATGAGCGTTATCACATTTGTAAATAGGATTATAAAACATGATGGCTATATAGTCGAATATCTAAAGGATATTTATTATCGACATGTATATATTGCTGATAATAAAAAATATAAAACGTATTACTATATAATCTGTACCAATGTAACTGTATGCAAATATATCTATTTAAAAGGTTGTTTCGCTATGTATTGCAACTGATTCGTTTTGAGATATTGTGTCATTGAACTATTGGCTTTTTTATTATCATTATTTATTTATTGTACATAATTATTTGTTTTAGTGAAATACTTTACTTATACAAATTTACAAAAACGTTTTGCTCTCATGCTGATAAAATGGAATTCTAAGCAATCGTCATAATTACTGTTTCTTGTTTTATGACTTAAACCTAAAATATGTGTCCGCCTTTGTTGATAACTTCTTGTAAAGTACCGATTGTTAATTCGCAAGTGTTGTTTTTTGTTAATTGCTGTTTATCTTTTTTTCATCTAGGAGTTAACCCTGTTTTCTAACAAAAACATGGATTCTACCAATAAACTTCTATCTCATCTAGCTCATATATTTTTATGTTTGACATTCATTTGAATATCTACCTGGTCACGTTCTACTGTATGGTACTTATACACAATGAACAAAGATGTTAGTATCTAGTGTTTGTTATCTTAGATACTATGAATATGTATAAGATATGACAATGTTAATCACTAAACTACAAAGTATATATGTTGGCAAGCAACATAAAATAATTTGCATTAACGTATAAGTAATTAAAAATCATTAACTTTCTGTAAATTGTATAATACTATTGCTCTACATTTTTTTAACATAAAATCATATAAGAATTAATTATACATATCAAATTGTTTACATCGATATATGTATAATACAATCACGATCCCAACAAACAAACATAACAACATGCCAAAGTTTTCATAACATTTTGTAAAAACTTAAGATATGTGTGATATTGATAAAAGTGGATTAATTTGAAACACATTTTAAAGACCCATTATGCACCCGAAATTTTATCAACTTTATTTCTCAAAAGATTTTTTAAAAATTATTTTTTGTTTATAATCAATATTTTGTATAGAGGTCAAACTATCACTTTGTTTACATTGTGCAGCCTTTGAGACACATTTTGTGCACGTTCAGGGCTACTTTCTTCAGTTGTTTAACATCTAATTTCTTTTTAATCCATTATTCTAACACTATCGGAAATTTTTCTATATAAACAAAGAAGGCCCGAAGCGTGCATTATTCTGCAACAATGCACTCGCCGTTCTTATTATCTCCCTGTGTATTTTCACATTGAGGGCGCCATTTTGTTTGAAAAATCTGATAAATAAAAACAATTTTTTGTCGAATTTTGTTGTGAAAACTATTTAGAATGATAGAAAATGGTCTAACTAAGAAAATAAATCCGAACACCAATATCTTTAATTCAGTCGTTAACGTTGTACAGACGTTTAAAGTGTTGTTTACGTGACGTCACAATGTAGCGCCAAACAGCACGTGCAAAACAATCAAAATCAAGTACGCTATTTTAACGTCGCAGACGAGTTAAGTTTTACATTTATTTCACTTTTAATAATTTGTATTTCGCTTGGAAAATTATAGACTGAAATAAAATAAACAAACAAAGTTTTATCAACGTTTTCAAAATTCGTTATTCTCAAAATGTTTCTACACACGGTAGATTTAACGACAGTTTTTTTCAACCCACTGTAACGGCCTTTAAAGAACGTTTCTATTGGAAACTCTGAGGCGAAAACAAATTTAACCGCCAAACATAAAGTCCAACTTTATAATGATAATTATATTTTTTTCTTGACGTGTTAGAATGGAAATAGATATTAATTATTCGTGCATTATTTCCTAAATAGATATCAATTCTGAGTGCATTGTTGTAGAATAATGCACGGTTTGAGTTCAAATGCGTAGTAATATAATCACGAAGGCCGTTTTTCACAACAAAATTCGAAAAAAATTGTTTTAATTTATCAGATTTTTTAAACAAAATGGCGCCTTCAATGTAAAAATACACAGGGAGATAATAAGAACGGCGAGTGCATTGTTGTAGAATAATGCACGCTTCCGGCCTTCTTTGTCTATATAGAAAAAATTCCGATAGTGTTAGAATTCCTAATTAAAACATTATTAGAGATACTAAATAACTGAATTTTTTTCTCTTTCCGAAGAATTGAAATTTTTCTGATTCCTTATACATTATGTACTCAATTGAGAAAATTAAGGAAAAGTAACTTATGTTTAACTGAATTGATAAAAACGAAAATAAAATTTACCTCTTATTTCATTTTGAACCCTCAGAATGATAAGCAAAATATGTTATTGTATCATGCCAAACTCTGGTACTTCTGATAATATTAAATAATTTTTTTTTAATTCTCTTGAATTTTTATAGTTAATCAGGGATTGCTATCATCAATAATCTAAAGTCAAGATAACTAAAAAGAATCCCGGTCTCTGTATCAGATAATACAACAACTGTAAGATAAAATTATCTGTGATTAATTCAATCATATGAGGTTGTCGTAAAGTGTATCTGGTTAAAATGGCGAATAGAAATTTAATATTTAATTAGTTTGTTGTTATTTTATCAGATATCATCATTTATCATTTATTTCTATTTTAGAAAGGTTACGACTTGTTTTTTCTGTAATAAAAGGAGTAACGGACACGGACATAGTTGTAGCATTTAATGTAATGCCATTATATTTTATTTTCAAAATATTGATCAAGTTTCTGTAGGGATGTTTAACGCAATATCACGCTAAAACATGGTAATTATTATAAAAGAAATGGAATTTTCCCCCTTTTTTTTTAGATGTTTGTGAAAATACAGCCTGAAATCAATTGACAAAGAATAGACACTCAATCTTTTGTTTTGGCTTTTAAGTTTTCAAATCGATAAGATACACTTTATTTCAACAATACCTAACTTATTCCAAGAGTTGCTTCAATCCTTGATATGTCAATTAGAAACGATTGAATAACTCATCCTTCTTTTCATTTCTTTAAAAGAGCATCGAAGTGTTAATACGAGCAGAAATGTTCATTTTGTCTGAGAGATCTTTGGTATGTTTTACAAAGTGTACATTTATCCTACTTTAAGATCGCATCTCATCTAAATAATTATTCGAAGTTTCTACGACTACAAATGTGACTTATTCTTATGCTAATTCATTCTAATACAACTCATTAATATTTATATTCACTAACTTTGAATTCTCAATACATACTTTGATGAGCTAAGATTGAATTACTTTCTAATTGTTAAACAGGTGTACCAGATATTTTCTGAGACTAGAATGTTCTAAGAACCGACACTAAATAAATTGTTGTATATAAATGGCTTATGTTCTTGACAGATATGATATATTTCGCAGTTTAGGCCCACTTGAAGTTTTCACTACAAATAAACGCGTGTAAAATATCTTCAACCAGCAACAACTCTAAGGAAGTCTATGAAGGTCCTCACTCAACACAACCGATTAAATTGATATCAACAGAAACCTTGTGATATTTTTTAGCTTATTTGTTTGTATGATGTCAATTAATAACTCATGTAAATTACAGTACTAGTTAGTATTGTCCATAAGTTTCGAATATACTCGCTTCTTAAGACATGTTGCATGACTTTTTAAATATATATATATTACCTATTATACGGGACGTTTAAAGGCGTGTTGAATCAAGCTTAGCCATCTTTTGATATATATACTTCTTCAAGTTGATTTTGTTACAAATATAAACAATGTTTTTTATATCAGAATATTAGACAGTGTTGTGTATTAATCATAAAATATTACTATAAAACCTTTTTCCAGTTCTAGACCAGAATTGTAAAGAGATTTTAACATATAAAAGATAAATATTAAAAAGGGTAATTATAAATCACCAAATAAACCACAATAACATTTTAGCATCTGAGAGCAACATTCAGCAACTTATAAATAAATTGAAATGGAAACAAGTCTTGATATACATTTCAATCAGAAAAAAATCCTCCAGGTGTTGTTCAAGTCAGATTTACATCTAGATAATAATGATTATTAAGCAATAATGCTGGTTTACATAAAACGTAATTCGTAATGATGTTGTAAATCTAAACCAAGTCCAAATAGACAATGATAACAGCTCTAATTCGTTGATCTTCGTTAATTATACAAAACGATTTCGACTTTGTCCCAATATCAATTACTAAGCATTAAAGTTCTTTGAAAACGTACCAGTGTAATGCGTGTCAATCACATAGTCATTAACGATATATGTTCCGTTGCCTTTATGATCTTAAATTTATTTATAATCTACTGTTTTGTTTTATGCAAAAAATAAAGGCTTCACTTTTCACTTTACTGATTATTGACTTTCTATTGAATTGATGAGCAAACCCCACATTTGAAATGATTGACATTGATCTTTTAAATAATTCAAATGAGTGTTAAAAAAATCTTATCACATGCGTGTCCATTAAGCCAGCTAATATCTTTTTAAAATAACCGCTCTTTACCTAAAGAAACATTACAATTTAGAATTTAAGAAAGTGGTGTGAACAATAATCTGTCCAAAAAAGGGTCTTATAATAATAATAATTTGCAGGTCAGCACAAAATTGTAAAAGATATTTATAGATTAGATTGTAACTTTCAACGGTACCCTTGTAACAGATATAGTACACATAAGACTAACCGTTTTATTCCCCCAAATATTTTTTTTCCATTTTTATTTTTCTTAAAGTTTCCTAAAGATTACTTGCTATGGAATGAAGTTTTCTTTTTCTATTTTGCCTTTTGGAAAACGGTATAACTATATTAATTTTGTATTTTGTATATAGACAAAATACTACTTTATTTTTCATGTTGCTACCTGTTGGACAAATAAATGCTATTAATCGCTTTTGTCTGTAGCATGTTACATTCGGGTATTAAAACATTATGTTTGACCTTTTAAAAGAATTGACATGTTATTGATTTTCGATGCAAAACATGCCTGAAAAAATACATAAAAATAATTGAGACATGTATGTGTTCTTGAACTGAATGACATGTGATGTCAGTATTTATCAGCAGGAGTTTTTAAAAACAACTGGTATGATTACATAATTCAAAATTATATGTGAAAACTTTCAACATATTTTAAATTTATCAGTCTGTAAATTTAAAAATGTATATTATTTGTAAATAATATTAATGCAAACGCAATTAATAACTCAAAAATATCATTTTGGCATTCATATTGTTATCATGTTCATGTAAAAGTGGGTTAACATGCTGCTAACCTATTTAATTGGCAAGAAAAACAAAGCATGATGCAACAAAATGTGAAAAATATACTAGTAATGTAAAGGTTCTTGTTTGTTGTTAAATTGTAAATATGTAATTATATTAAAGTTTATACATATTTTCCTATTAATTTCATGAAATACAAGACAAATAATTCAGATGTTGTTGTTATTGTTGTTTTCTTGAGTAAAATTAATGCAATCTTTTTTATCAAGGTGTCCTTCGTTTCTTGATTATGATTTGTAAAATGTAAATCAAATTTGACAGTTGCACGTGCAGCTCGTGTTGAGTAGATGTATTTCTGCTATTAAGCAAAGTCAGTAAATAGTTAATTTATAACTGAATATAATAAATACTTGAATTTACAATGAACACTTTAGCATATTGTTTTCATTGGAATTAGGAAAAGGAATAAAATGTTATTTCATCTAATATTAGCATGAATCTGGGAGATCAGATATATAACATATTAAACACTTTGTTCATGATTACAATGTAAACAGGCTAGAATATCAACCTTGCAAAATAAACTAAGCAAATCACGATAGTTAATCTGTGGATCGATCACGTGTCTTTATCGTATAAAATGATATAAAATAACCAGACAATCAATTATCACTTGATAGACAAGTCCCACAGATAAATCATCTCTGAAGGCGAATAGTCAGTGTTTCAATCACAAGTATTATTTATTTATTTTACTATTTTTTCCAATTATGCATAACGTTATATTAGTTTTAATGCAAACATGCTTATGCTCATATGATTTTTAAATTCACTATGGTGTCATCTGTAAAAGTCACTGAGAAAAAAGTTAGAATATAAAATTGATAGATTTTCCATTTACAAGATGTATAATTAATCAAAACGCAAGCTGTTTAATTTTTTAAAATCACACTTGTATTTCGACTGCCTGTAATACTATAGTGTTTACAATGAAATGTATGAGTTATAAATATACAATGTACCACTTTCCTGATTTAGTGTGTTAAATCTTTCATAAATAGGAGGAAATAAGGATTACAAAAAAGTCATTTTGCTTATATTGTTTGCAACATTTATATGATCTTTTTTTAATTTTTTTTAATAATGATGAATCATGAAAGCATTTTGTCGTGTGGAGGGGGGGGGGGGTTCGTTCATTTTCGTGATCATATTTTACCTTTAAAATATTTTTGTTTAATCACACATATTAGCATATTATATAGAAATATAATTAGAGAACACTTTACCTTGCCCATCAAACAATTTAAATGATATGCATTTTTACTTCCAATCAATTTATAAACTTTCAATTCAGCAAATATAGTATTCATTGGAACAAGAAAGTTTAAAATTCGAATTATAGCTGGGCCGAAAACAATTTTTATGCCAAACACTTTTTCCGAATGAAAAATTTTAAATAAAGAATCCACAAAAACCATAAACTATTTTTAGTAGATATAAAAGGAAACATTCGGGTAATTTCCCTTGCTTTCACACGTTGAATGTTACAGGTCTCCCAATATAGGAAAAACGCCACTTGAAAGCCAATACAAATAACATGAAATTTATACTGGGTAATCTGTGACACCTCGGCTTCTATTAACTATATTAAGTTAAAGCAAAAACATAAAATATATAATACATTTGTTTTTATCTTTGGAATAAAAGATTACATCGTGAATATGACCTACAACTTTTCTTTAAATAAGATATTCATAAAATTCCAGTGTCTTTTTTTTAAATTGATTGTATGATTAAATCTACATTACAACTCATGCAAACATATTAAAGTTAAGCAAAATTAAGCTACATTCAACCAAATATATTTGTATAGTATCTATAATTCAGCAACAGCTCAAACACGTGAATAAACTGAGGCGCCTGTTTTGCGCACTGTCTGCCATTTTATTCACATGTGAGACATACAGTGTTTGTTATGGTCATCGTTTTCCAGTATTGCGTCTACCACGTATGAATTATCCGGATAATGAGCTTTTGCTGTTATAAGAAATATAAACAGTATTAGCCACTTTTTATGATATCTAAAAATGTGATAATCAGGGGTCACCATATTACATTGAAGACTCTTTTGGTGGAGTAGGCAGATGATTCGTGGTGGTTGTATTGGTGTATTGTAGCAGTGTTCGGTGTTATTTTTCATACATGTATATCCTACCATATTACAACGACACGCTATTACAATGATAGTATGAGTACGTTCAGAGTTGAAAATATGCACGCGTATTGCATTAATACACATAAATAATCAATAAAAAAGAAAACTATTATAATTTTATTGAATATAGATACAAAAGATATTGCTGATAAAAGAATTAAATATACATAGTATACGCTGCTATGTGCTTACAATGTTGAAACTACAACATGCCAATTTATAAAATCCGTAAAAATAATGTAACATTTAGATATTTTAATAAGATAACAGTGCTCTCGATACTTTAACATGGATAAACTACTTGATCGACTTTGTAATTTACAAGAACAAAAATCACTACGTTTTCTCGTCTTGTTTTAATGTGTTAATACAAGCATAACAATTAGCCGTTATCATGAAATGTCATTTTCGTGTCACATTGGTGGTTCCTTGGTAACCGTCGTATGAACTGACCTTCGGATGTTTTAATGTTGAATTATGCTCAAGCCGCTGATGCACGGTAATTTTGCACATTCCCGTACCGTCCGTAGACAGACTCAATCAAACCAAGCATGTAAATTTTTCAATTTTGTCGTTTTGCCGTTCTTTGGGGAATTCTGTTTTTCTCTATTTGTTATAAAACTGTAGTAAACGCATCAGTTATATTTCTGAATTTGTTACAGTCATTCTGAACAACTAATATATTCTTTTCTAATTTGCATTATTATCAACATACATATCACGACAACAACAAAAAACTGTGCGTTGATAGCATTGGTTTGAAAAAAGTAAAACTCTTACAGTGCATAGGTACAATATTTGCGATAGTTTATCTTGTGTACCATACACATATACGTGGCAAAGATTACATTCAATTCTACAAAAAATAACTATCATTTTCATTTGTCTAGCCGTCAGTTGTTTGCTGCTTATCCCAGATTTATCAACAAAAACGTCCATTTGTCATCACAACAGATGATTGTTTCAAACATACAACTGCATAGATAAGTACAAGTTTTTCATTAGGGATTCGTTCAAATATTTGTTTCTATCTTGTCGATCCGGTAGTTGGAAAAACAATTTCGTATTAAACTAAAAAAAAGTTTTCACCCTTTTACAAGAAATCTGTTTAAGTTAAAAAAAATGTAACAAAGCAGTAAAGTGCTTTTAGTAGGAAGCGTGAGCATTAGACACTAACTGACTGATTGAGTAATATACAGCAAGTTTGCTCCTACACATAAATTTAGTACTTAAATGTTCATATTCATTCGTTTCAGTTTTAACTGATACTACTTAGTTATACAATTACTCTTTTTAAGAATACATTTTTGTTGTAGTCAATTCCTTGAAACCCCTCTTAACTAAAGAATCTGACTCCGTGACCAAGGATGTAACCAGGGTGGGAGCAGAGATGCGAATTATTGTTTTTTGAATGAATTTGACGATTGGGAATTTAGTTATATTGTTGACCATGACATAAGAGATAAAAATCATCAAATGAACAAGCGTTGTATTTCTCTTTGGCGGATAACAGTAATCTCATGAATTTGTTAAACCTGTCTGAAATATATTTAATGCTTTAAGTTAACATTGTCAAAACAAAGTCATTTTATTATGAAGATAGAACGAAAACACAACAGTTTTTATCTAGCATTGATAAGATACTGACACTGGCAGAAAGATTTCAACTTCAATTATCTTTGACTCCCATTTTTCCCTGTTTTATTGACAATCAGCGAAGTGCCAGCGGTTGCAAAATTTTGATTTTATCAAGTAAATATTCACAATCTGCTAAAAAATTACAGAATTGGAAAATTAATTATTTCTTACTAATAAAAATGTGCATATCTGTAATCACGATGTCACTATCATGTTTATTATTCAACACATTTTGGGGAAAGGATGAACCTGGCAAGTTAATTTAATATGCAACATAACTGTTAACGTAATTTTATTTCTGATTTGCACTTTATTCTTATGATGAAATGATAGAATAATAAGCTTAGTTATTCCTCATGACATTAAGATGCTTCAATAATGCCTTATGGTTTTTCGATTTAGAAACTGTAGCCATTTATGCATGATGTAAAGTTTATAATCTAAAGCTGACTTGTCGGCATCACTAAAGTTATTCTATACATGTAGCGATTCTCTCCGCATAGATAAACATTCAGAAAATATATATGTACAATAACTTGGCTAAACAATCAACAATCAACAATCGACATTCAATGTCTAGCTAGACAATCAACATTCAGCTCAACATTCGATCTATAATAATAATCAAACAATTCTCAAAGTGAATGTTGAGCTAGACAATCAACAATCAGCTAGACATTCGAAAATTTCTTATGTCGAGCTAGACAATCAACATTCAGCTCAACATTCGACCTGTAATAATTATCAAAGTATCCTCAAAGTGAATGTTGAGCTAGACAATCAACAATCAGCTAGACATTCGATAATTTCTTATGTCGAGCTAGACAATCGACATTCAGCTCAACATGCGATCTATAATAAAAATCAAAGAATTTTCAAAGTGAATGTTGAGCTAGACAATCGACAATCAGCTAGACATTCAGAAATTTCTTATGTCGAGCTAGACAATCGACATTCAGCTCAACATTCGATCAATAATAATGATCGAGGTTTTCTTAAAGTGAATGTTGAGCTAGACAATCAACAATCAGCTAGACATTCGATAATTTCTTATGTCGAGCTAGACAATCAACATTCAGCTCAACATTCGATCTATAATAATAATCAAACAATTCTCAAAGTGAATGTTGAGCTAGACAATCAACAATCAGCTAGACATTCGAAAATTTCTTATGTCGAGCTAGACAATCAACATTCAGCTCAACATTCCACCTGTAATAATTATCAAAGTATCCTCAAAGTGAATGTTGAGCTAGACAATCAACAATCAGCTAGACATTCGATAATTTCTTATGTCGAGCTAGACAATCGACATTCAGCTCAACATTCGATCTATAATAAAAATCAAAGAATTTTCAAAGTGAATGTTGAGCTAGACAATCGACAATCAGCTAGACATTCAGAAATTTCTTATGTCGAGCTAGACAATCGACATTCAGCTCAACATTCGATCAATAATAATGATCGAGGTTTTCTTAAAGTGAATGTTGAGCTAGACAATCAACAATCAGCTAGACATTCGATAATTTCTTATGTCGAGCTAGACAATCAACATTCAGCTCAACATTCGATCTATAATAATAATCAAACAATTCTCAAAGTGAATGTTGAGCTAGACAATCAACAATCAGCTAGACATTCGAAAATTTCTTATGTCGAGCTAGACAATCAACATTCAGCTCAACATTCGACCTGTAATAATTATCAAAGTATCCTCAAAGTGAATGTTGAGCTAGACAATCAACAATCAGCTAGACATTTAAAAATTTCTTATGTCGAGCTAGACAATCAACATTCAGCTCAACATTCGACCTGCAATACTTATCAAAGTATCCTTAAAGTGAATGTTGAGCTAGACAATCAACAATCAGCTAGACATTTGATAATTTCTTATGCCGAGCTAGACAATCGACATTCAGCTCAACATTCGATCTATAATAAAAATCAAAGAATTTTCAAAGTGAATGTTGAGCTAGACAATCGACAATCAGTTAGACATTCAGAAATTTCTTATGTCGAGCTAGACAATCGACATTCAGCTCAACATTCGATCAATAATAATGATCGAGGTTTTCTTAAAGTGAATGTTGAGCTAGACAATCAACAATCAGCTAGACATTCGATAATTTCTTATGTCGAGCTAGACAATCGACATTCAGCTCAACATTTGACTTGTAATAATAATCAAAGTATTCTTAAAATGAATGTTTAGCTAGACAATCAACAATCAGCTAGACCTTTGAAAATTTCTTATGTCGAGCTAGACAATCAACATTCAGCTCAACATTCGACCTGTAATAATTATCAAAGTATCCTTAAAGTGAATGTTGAGCTAGACAATCAACAATCAGCTAGACATTCGACAATTTCTTATGTCGAGCTAGACAATCGACATTCAGCTCAACATTCGATCTATAATAAAAATCAAAGAATTTTCAAAGTGAATGTTGAGCTAGACAATCAACAATCAGCTAGACATTCGATAATTTCTTATGTCGAGCTAGACAATCAACATTCAGCTCAACATTCGATCTATAATAATAATCAAACAATTCTCAAAGAGAATGTTGAGCTAGACAATCAACAATCAGCTAGACATTCGAAAATTTCTTATGTCGAGCTAGACAATCAACATTCAGCTCAACATTCGACCTGAAATAATTATCAAAGTATCCTTAAAGTGAATGTTGAGCTAGACAATCAACAATCAGCTAGACATTCGAAAATTTCTTATGTCGAGCTAGACAATCAAAATTCTACTCAACATTCGACCTGTAATAATCATCAAAGTATCCTTAAAGTGAATGTTGAGCTAGACAATCAACAATCAGCTAGACATTCGATAATTTCTTATGTCGAGCTAGACAATCAACATTCAGCTCAACATTCGATCTATAATAAAAATCAAAGAATTTTCAAAGTGAATGTTGAGCTAGACAATCAACAATCAGCTAGACATTCGATAATTTCTTATGTCGAGCTAGACAATCGACATTCAGCTCAACATTCGATTTATAATAATAATCAAAGAATTCTCAAAGTGAATGTTGAGCTAGACAATCAACAAGCAGCTAGACATTCGAAAAATGCCTATGTCGAGCTAGACAATCAACATTCAGCTCAACATTCGACCTGTAATAATTATCAAAGTATCCTTAAAGTGAATGTTGAGCTAGACAATCAACAATCAGCTAGACATTCGATAATTTCTTATGTCGAGCTAGACAATCAACATTCAGCTTAACATTCGATCTATAATAATAATCAAACAATTCTCAAAGTGAATGTTGAGCTAGACAATCAACAATCAGCTAGACATTCGATAATTTCTTATGTCGAGCTAGACAATCAACATTCAGCTCAACATTCGACCTGTAATAATTATCAAAGTATCCTTAAAGTGAATGTTGAGCTAGACAATCAACAATCAGCTAGACATTCGATATTTTCTTATGTCGAGCTAGACAATCGACATTCAGCTTAACATTCGATCTATAATAAAAATCAAAGAATTTTCAAAGTGAATGTTGAGCTAGACAATCAACAATCAGCTAGACATTCGATAATTTCTTATGTCGAGCTAGACAATCAACATTCAGCTCAACATTCGATCTATAATAAAAATCAAAGAATTTTCAAAGTGAATGTTGAGCTAGACAATCGACAATCAGCTAGACATTCAGAAATTTCTTATGTCGAGCTAGACAATCGACATTCAGCTCAACATTCGATCAATAATAATGATCGAGGTTTTCTTAAAGTGAATGTTGAGCTAGACAATCAACAATCAGCTAGACATTCGATAATTTCTTATGTCGAGCTAGACAATCGACATTCAGCTCAACATTCGACTTGTAATAATAATCAAAGTATTCTTAAAATGAATGTTTAGCTAGACAATCAACAATCAGCTAGACATTTGATAATTTCTTATGTCGAGCTAGACAATCGACATTCAGCTCAACATTCGACCTGCAATACTTATCAAAGTATCCTTAAAGTGAATGTTGAGCTAGACAATCAACAATCAGCTAGACATTTGATAATTTCTTATGCCGAGCTAGACAATCGACATTCAGCTCAACATTCGATCTATAATAAAAATCAAAGAATTTTCAAAGTGAATGTTGAGCTAGACAATCGACAATCAGCTAGACATTCAAAAATTTCTTATGTCGAGCTAGACAATCGACATTCAGCTCAACATTCGATCAATAATAATGATCGAGGTTTTCTTAAAGTGAATGTTGAGCTAGACAATCAACAATCAGCTAGACATGCGATAATGTCTTATGTCGAGCTAGACAATCAACATTCAGCTCAACATTCGATCTATAATAATAATCAAACTATTCTCAAAGTGAATGTTGAGCTAGACAATCAACAATCAGCTAGACATTCGATAATTTCTTATGTCGAGCTAGACAATCGCCATTCAGCTCAACATTCGATCTATAATAAAAATCAAAGAATTTTCAAAGTGAATGTTGAGCTAGACAATCGACAATCAGCTAGACATTCAGAAATTTCTTATGTCGAGCTAGACAATCGACATTCAGCTCAACATTCGATCAATAATAATGATCGAGGTTTTCTTAAAGTGAATGTTGAGCTAGACAATCGACAATCAGCTAGACATTCAGAAATTTCTTATGTCGAGCTAGACAATCGACATTCAGCTCAACATTCGATCAATAATAATGATCGAGGTTTTCTTAAAGTGAATGTTGAGCTAGACAATCGACAATCAGCTAGACATTCAGAAATTTCTTATGTCGAGCTAGACAATCAACATTCAGCTCAACATTCGACCTGTAATAATTATCAAAGTATCCTTAAAGTGAATGTTGAGCTAGACAATCAACAATCAGCTAGACATTTGAAAATTTCTTATGTCGAGCTAGACAATCAACATTCAGCTCAACATTCGACCTGTAATAATTATCAAAGTATCCTTAAAGTGAATGTTGAGCTAGACAATCAACAATCAGCTAGACATTCGATAATTTCTTATGTCGAGCTAGACAATCGACATTCAGCTCAACATTCGATTTGTAATAATTATCAAAGTATTCTTAAAATGAATGTTTAGCTAGACAATCAACAATCAGCTAGACATTCGAAAATTTCTTATGTCGAGCTAGACAATCAACATTCAGCTCAACATTCGATCCATAATAATCAACAAATTTTTCTCAAAGTAAATGTTGAGCTAGACAATCAACAATCAGCTAGACATTCGAAAATTTCTTATGTCGAGCTAGACAATCAACATTCAGCTCAACATTCGACCTGTTATAATTATCAAAGTATCCTTAAAGTGAATGTTGAGCTAGACAATCAACAATCAGCTAGACATTCGATAATTTCTTATGTCGAGCTAGACAATCGACATTCAGCTCAACATTCGACTTGTAATTATAATCAAAGTATTCTTAAAATCAATGTTTAGCTAGACAATCAACAATCAGCTAGACCTTTGAAAATTTCTTATGTCGAGCTAGACAATCAACATTCAGCTCAACATTCGACCTGTAATAATTATCAAAATATCCTTAAAGTGAATGTTGAGCTAGACAATCAACAATCAGCTAGACATTCGATCCATAATAATCAACAAATTTTTCTCAAAGTAAATGTTGAGCTAGACAATCAACAATCAGCTACACATTCGAAAATTTCTTATGTCGAGCTAGACAATCAACATTCAGCTCAACATTCGACCTGTTATAATTATCAAAGTATCCTTAAAGTGAATGTTGAGCTAGACAATCAACAATCAGCTAGACATTCGATAATTTCTTATGTCGAGCTAGACAATCGACATTCAGCTCAACATTCGACTTGTAATTATAATCAAAGTATTCTTAAAATCAATGTTTAGCTAGACAATCAACAATCAGCTAGACCTTTGAAAATTTCTTATGTCGAGCTAGACAATCAACATTCAGCTCAACATTCGACCTGTAATAATTATCAAAGTATCCTTAAAATGAATGTTGAGCTAGACAATCAACAATCAGCTAGACATTCGATAATTTCTTATGCCGAGCTAGACAATCGACATTCAGCTCAACATTCGATCTATAATAAAAGTCAAAGAATTTTCAAAGGGAATATTGAGCTAGACAATCGACAATCAGCTAGACATTCAGAAATTTCTTATGTCGAGCTAGACAATCGACATTCAGCTCAACATTCAATCTTTAATAATGATCGAGGTTTTCTTAAAGTGAATGTTGAGTTAGACAATCAACAATCAGCTAGACATTCGATAATTTCTTATGTCGAGCTAGACAATCGACATTCATCTCAACATTCGACTTGTAATAATTATCAAAGTATTCTTAAAATGAATGATTAGCTAGACAATCAACAAACAGCTAAACATTCGATAATTACTTATGTCGAGCTAGACAATCGACATTCAGCTCAACATTCGATCTGTAATAATTTTTAAAGTATCCTTAAAGTGAATGTTGAGCTAGACAATCAACAATCAGCTAGACAATCGATAATTTCTTATGTCAAGCTAGACAATCAACATTCAGCTCAACTTTCGATCTATAATAATAATCAAACAATTCTCAAAGTGAATGTTGAGCTAGACAATCAACAATCAGCTATACATTCAGAAATACATAAAGTTATCTGTATTTGAAAATTGACATTTATTGTTGGATTCACTTAAGGTTGAGCTTTAATAAGGATGTTGTCAATAGGAATATAAAAACTGTGTAACACCCTGCATTAAATTTATTAATATCATGAATTTAGTGTATAGGCCCTTCCCAAAAATACTCGTCATTTTTTTCGAGATTCAATAGAAATCTTTATGGAATTTAGATACCTGAGCTAGGCATGAGGTATGTGATGCTATGTTTGTTCTATCTGCAGCATACTAACCACTCATACCTCTTAAATTCATTTTACTGTTTGAATAACATAATCATAAGGGTTAAATGTAAAATATATAATTTCATTGGCTATATCAATATTCAACTTAAGATTCAGTGTATAACAGCAATCAGTAGGTATGTTCATATTTTCATAGGTTATGCTTATATTCAATATACAGTTATTGTCAAATATCTGTTAATTAGGAAAATGTTGAATGCATTGCTCCAGCACTGATTAAAAAGCTATACCAGGTGTTAAATTAAATAAAAAATACTGAATTAACACTAGACATCTATAAAAATAAAATGAAAAAATCATGCATATGTATGGATTTAACATATATGTAACTGGTAAATAACCTTACAGGAAATGCTGATGCGACTAATTACTAATTGCTAATTGCAAGTGTAATCAAGATATTAGTCAAGATTTAAGTCAATATTAATGTCAATGAATTTAATTTTGATTATGTTTGTAGTGATTGATAAAGATAACATTATTGCATTTTCATTTTTTTGGAGTATTTGATAAGGTATATCAGCAATTACTTTTATTATCTTCTGTTGTTAAAAACAATACTGTGTATAAATCAGTAGTATGAGTTAAAGTGTAAGATTTGATTTAATCTATTGTTCACAAGTACAAAGATTTACATGTATTATTATTCTTTTTAAATAGTATTAGGTAAAGTATCTTACATCAAGAACTAAAATAGTTGTGAGTTTTTTAGAAGTTGGGCTAGCATGAGCCTCTGTTAAGTCCAGTACGAATGCTAAAGACACCTGCTCATTCTTTGACACTAATAAAAGTATTGCTTTATATTAAATATCAGATTCCTAAAGTCTTTTATAACTGAATACAAGAATGTTGAAACAGCTTCGGTAGCTAGGACTTTCATTTATTTACATTTGATCTTACATTTGATCTTACTATTCTAATTTTATGATATATATTCATTTTGTATGTTTTGTATGGGGATTAAGTATGTTATTTTGGTTAAATCTAAGTCATATGTCTTGTATTCTGGCTGCTTCTAGATCTTTGAAACTCCAATTTATATATTAAAGCAGCAGATCAGCTTAGAGTCATATAACTATACACATGGCACCCTCAATGCTTTGGCCAAAGCTGCATAATGATTTGTGTATACCCCATGCAAGCCAACTAATTGTTCCTATTTTTCAGAGATAGTGTGTGTTTGGGTTTGTTTACCCTCGCCACCGGAAAGAAACCATATGGGCGAGCATATACTTCTTTTATAACCCTATATAATTGGATCTACTTTTATTTTAACTAGACTTCAGAGAAAGCTATGAGATACAAGGAATCCTGGTTGAATAGACCCCTTGGTTCTTTTACATTCCCAGTGTATAGCACTGATACATACGAGGATTACCTGAATTCTTACCAGTACACCTCTTGGTAGGTGATAAACACTGAAAGTGTCTGAAATTCCCAGGATCGAAACCACGTTCTCAGGAGTGAAAGTCACTGGTCTAACCAACTGAGCTATTGTGCCACCACATTTCTTTTTCAGAGATATGTCCCCTGCTAAATTATTTATATCATTGCAAAGTATGGTAGCTGATTTGGTACATTGCGCGTTGCGTTGTCGAGCAAATTATATCGTTATCGCCTTTTCGTCTTGTTGCCAGCGACAAAACGACAAAGCGCTGTCGCCTTGTCGTGTTGTTTCTAGCGAAGCACGCCAAACAACGGGTTGTCGTGCGGCGCGTTGTTGCGATGTCGCCCTGTCGCTTGGGTTATAAGCCAATCCTTCGATTTGAAGTACTCTCAAATCACATGTTGTATATACTTACTGTCACCAAGCAGTTATCTCATGCAGGGGAGATACTCCAAACTAATGACTACAAAGGACCAATTACAAAAGGCAAAACGTATCATTAAAGTTGCATGAGGACTCTTACCTTGTTTTTGTTAATTTTTTTATGTTTAGAGCTGAGAAAATTGATAAAATGCCCCAGTAAAAAAATAAATAAATAAAAAATAAAACGAATAAATAAATGAAATTTAAATATGATTAACAATAAATGTATTAATTAATTAATGTATGAATGAAAGCATGAATGAAAGTAAGCAAATGTCACCTAGATGGCACATGAACGACCATTAATGACCTCATATCAGCCATTTAATAGATACTTTAGATCCTTAAATAGACAAAAGGTCTTAATCTTAATTTCGGATATTTAAGCTATGAAATATTGAAATTGACTTAGGAGTCACTTAATACCATCATTTCCTTCTATAACATAAATTGTTTTCTGTAAAGAATATTTCAGCATCCTTTGCAAAGAGGCTCATTGGGTTTTAATAATCATATCATGCCAGGTTTATCCTTAGCAAATTGGGAATGGGGCTGTCATGTACTAGATATTGGCAAAGTTATCACACTTCAAGTTTGATTTTTTAAGAACATAGAAGTCTATTTTTTCTTCTGCATTGTCTTTCAAATGTTACATTTTATCGTCATTATATTGTGCAACATCGATTTCCTAGGTTTTGTTTCAGAGTCTTATCATCTACAATTGATCTTTTCGTTACATACAACAAAGAACATAAAGAGGTTCATACTTACTTTTATTTGTTTAGCATTATTTCAACAGTTTAATATATTATTATTATTATATTTTATTATCCCCCAAAATTGGAGAGCGTAACATATTTACAAAGTATATATAATGTACATACAACAGAAGAGAATTATATACAAATGCATAACATTGATATATAAAAGATACAATGACATGAAATTCTTTTACAATTGTAAACTTATGACTTATGTGTGTATATTGTAGTCTTAAACTAAAGCGAAAGTTAAGACTATGTTTTAAATCATACATTTTAAACATGAACATTGCTATATTCATCCTAGGTGACAAAAATAAACAAAGTTACTAAGTCCCGTACCAATAACTGATTCTTAATCAAAAAACGAAAAAATAAGAGAAAGTGAAGGTACAGTCTTTGTGTTCATGCTTTATAAATGACTATCAATAGACGGATATCATTAGCATTATTCCTAAATAAATCAATGATCTTAATTATTAAAAAAAATAAAAAACACACACAAAAAAAAAACGAAAAAAAAAAAAACGGAGCAGGTAAATAAAAAATAACTATACAGTTTATGTCTGAGAAAAATACTACATATACTATAAAGCGATTAAATTGTCTGCTTCTTTTTTTTAACGTGAAGATAAAAGTTTTGCAAGCGCGATAGCAATATGAAAGTTGACAAGTACATTATCAATAATCTTACATGCGATATGTAAAAACATTTCACATTGATATAAAAAAAAATATCAGCAAACTTGATTAACTTGAGAATCACTAAAACAGATTGAAAGACGATATCTAGATTAAAATATGGCACATCAATCTGATTGTTTCAATTTTATACCACATTTAAAATAGAGAGACACTCAGATCCATGCTTCTTAAATTATCCTATTATCAAAAATTACTCGATTGTTCCCCTTTACAAATTGCCGCCATTACGCAAGTACTCGGTTCTTTCCGGAAGACTATTTTGCGACCAGCGATGCTCAAGAATAAGTACGAGACGGTAAGTTACCTGTTTATGTTATTTATATCAAATTAATATCTAGAATATACAAATCTTAGCGTTTGACAACAGTGTTACCTGATTATTTTCAATTCAGTAACAAATTAACATATTTTTGGTGATTGACTATAGAAACAATTGCTTATTGAAACTTCATCCATTATGTATAGGTTAGTGTTTAATAATACGTATCAACAAAAATAATTGGTCAAGCCTGCCTCCTGCCAATTATTTTTTTAATGCGTATTATTAAAAATTAACCTATTTAATGACCAGCATTATTTTTTTCAACAAAAAACAAGGCATTTTTTCTAAATCACCGATAGCTCCGCCCTTTCGCTCTACAAGATGTCTACACCTTGTCAAGTTTCTAATGTCACATTAAGATAAGCTAAATAAATGGCCCTTTCAACATATAATCAGGCACATGTTTTGCTGAAATGTCACAGAATATATACCTTTATCTACAATTAGACTATCGTGTTTCTATAAAATATGTAGAAAAAAAATTAGCGAGGAAAATGATGCAATTAGGTAAAAACAACGGAGTTAATGAAATATGTAAATCAAAAATACATAAGAGATTATTAATTGATACAAATTCGTTATTAGCTTCAAGTTATTCAATAACACTTAAAATCCCTATTGATTTGCTCATTAAAAAAAAAACGATCATCACTTTTTTTCTCTGTGTGTCAGTTTAGGTTAACAAGTGGAGGGGGTCCATTTACAACGCGTTTCCAGCCAAAAAATGTAATCATTGTATTCTTAATATTAAGGATTGTTAATGCAGTTCATACTTTTTCTAGAAAATAGAAAGTTTAAAACAGTCAGCATTTTATAACAGACATTTTTCTAAGAGTTAAAAGGATATAGAAATGTAACTATGTAATCATTTATCTGTGCGTGCCCCACATGTATTATCTGTGTAATAAATTTGATTGTATTCTCACACTTAGGAACACCTGACCTCACCTAATTTTTTTACATTGTTTTGCTAACCTAACTATTTTACAATTCAGAGTGCAAACCACACCTCTAACTTCTCCCTAATATAATGCATTGTTGACATTTGTTAGACTGGTTAGACGACTATTAAGTAAATTTTATTTAGTTAGTACATATTAACCAAAATAAGACTTAACAGAAATTTGAAAAATACTACAATGTAATTGGACAAAAAATAATGTTGGTATTAAACAGATTATGTGTAGTTAAAACAGAAAATATCCTATGGACTATAGTTTTTAAATATAAATAAATACTTTAAGTTTAAAAATAGTTATAACGAAGTTATAATTATATAATAATCACAAAATTATATAAGTAAAACAATGAATATGAATAATAGATTTAAAGTTCATTATCTTCATGAAATTAAATGTGGCTGCAGAACAACAGTAATGTTAAAAATATTTAACTTTAAGACATTTGATTTGTGGTAAGAAGGTTGTTTTCAAGACAAATGACTAGTACTCAGAATGAAAGTGACCTCATATCTTTAATATTGAATTATCAAGACTTCCTTTTAAGAAGTGATAAACGAGAAAATGTCGAGAAAGTTTGTTTTGGAGCTACAATTCAAAGTCTCATCTCGAGCGCGCGTTCAACAAATAAAAAAATAGCAAATCAACAAAATATCAGTTATACAACAACAACTACAAATATTCATTGCATTAAAACAACATGTTTTATATATATATATTAAAACAACATGTTTTATATATATATATTTCGATTGATTTTGATTTTGCAAACATTAGGTTTACAAATTTTTGTTAAGTTGTTCACGTATAATAAATTATAATATGTCTTTATAATCTTTTTGATGGTTTTTGATCTTAAGTCCTGGAATTTAGAGCATTTCAACAAAATTATATTCATTTTCTTTTAGACAGGCATTACAATTTCTACACAATCTTTTATTTCTTGGTATATTTCTATGTCGTCCACGTCAATAGCCAGATCATGAGAAGATAAACCAAATTTAGACAATCTACACTAAATTTTACGGTGGCATAGAGGGGACATCATAAATATTTTATCTATCACGTGCGCACGTGATGGGGGACATCAGAAATATTTTATCTATCACGTGCGCACGCGATGGAGGAAATCAGAAATATTTTATCTGACACGTGCGCACGCGATGGGGGACATCGGAAAATATTTAAATACCACGTGCGCACGCGATAGCTACCACGTGCGCACGCTATGACTACTACGTGCGCACGCGACAGCTACAACGTGCGCACGTACAATTTATTACGTAAGCACGCGATAGCTTTTAATTTCAAACAAGTCATGAATAAGCACTTCCCTGACCATTTTAGAAATGGAAGGTATTACGTGCGCACGTAGTAGTTATCGCGTGCGCACGTAGAAGCTGTCGCGTGCACACGTAGTAACTGTCGCGTGCGCACGTATTAGTAGTAGCGTGCGTACGTGGTAGCTATAGCGTGCGCACGTAGTAGCTATCGCGTACGCACGTGATAGATAAATATTTTTGATGTCCCCATCGCGTGCGCACGTAGAAGCTGTCGCGTGCACACGTAGTAACTGTCGCGTGCGCACGTATTAGTAGTAGCGTGCGCACGTGTTAGCTATAGCGTGCGCACGTAGTAGTTATCGCGTGCGCACGTGATAGATAAATATTTTTGATGTCCCCATCGCATAAGCACGTGATAGATAAAATATTTCTGATATCCCCCATCGCGTGCGCACGTGATATATAAAATATTTCTGATGTCCCACATCGTATGCGCACGTGATAGATAAAATATTTCTGATGCCACCGTAAAATATCGGTTCAACCATAAGATCCAACTCATTTTCAAATTCAAAAGAGTGTTTAAATAAACAATATGTTTCCAATCTAGAAGAATTATAAATTGAAGAAATACGAAAAAGAATTAAAATTAAAATTCTATGCTTATCATTATTGTTATAACTGGTAATTATTTCATATAATCTGTTAATTTTGCGCTAAAATGGATCTCATTTATTTATCCAGATGACGGAATAATCCTACCAAATTCACGGTTATCAGTAAATCGGACACCAAGAAAAAGACTAAAAACAGGTAAAAGAGTAAATAAAAATGAAATCAATTCATCAGTCAGTATATCATTTATACTTTATATTTTTTTGTTTATATAAATAATGTAATAGGTCCGGTATCGCGAAATTAAATGCTAGAAATTAAAGGACTAGTCAGTTTTATAATTATCTTTATGATGACTTAAATTGATGTAGTGAACAAATGGAACTAGATAATAGAGATTGAAGCACTGTCAGACCGTATATGTCACGGAACGTATGTGCCTGTGGGACATAATTCGCTGAATTAATCACAGCTGTGTTTATATGCCATATACGTTTCTGCAATTTGGTAGTAAATACTTGACCGTATATGTCACACATTTTACACAGTAAGACGAGAGGACGCCACTTTTGCCTAATTTTGGTAAAGACACGTACAAATGTGTGCAAAACGACCCCATAATACAACGGCATCACATCGTATGAATTATACTATTACAAAATACAATTTTTGGGAAATTTTGGAAATTATTATTGCCTGTTTATAAAATAAATGACAAAAATGTATATATAATAATTAATATAAATAAATAAATAAATATAAAATAAACACGTTTCTCGGATATCAAAGTAAGAAAAGGGTTGTACTCAATTTAAAAGTGCGTAACATCAAGTTAAACGCTTAAAATATACATAAATGGTATCGGGCCCAATCGATTCCTCCGCAGTCTACGTTGAAATCATTTTTTGTCATTTATTTTATAAACAGGCAATAATAATTTCCCAAATTTCCAAAATATGGTAATTTTGTAAAGGTATTATTCATACGATGTGATGCCGTTGTATTATGGGGTCGTTTTGCACACATTTGTACGTGTCTTTACCAAAATTAGGCAAAAGTGGCGTCCTCTCGTCAAACTGTACAGAAGTGTTTGCATATACGGCAATGAATTGCAACATGTGCGTGTAATAAGTTGAAAGAGTACATATGTGGGCTCAAGTCTCACGAAATATTTCCAGTAAAACATTAAAACATACAACAAAATGCAGTCATATACTTACAGACAACAGCAAACCGCCATATTTTATCCACCGCTTCTGCGACGAATACCCCACCACCGCTGTGAGGGACCCACCGCTTATTATGTTATTGTGCACCTGGGATTTTGCTTGTCGATTCGGGCAGTCATGCCAGAGTTATTGCCCTTGACAACTTGTGTTGCGTGTAGCATCAACAGTATTTTAACAAGAGGCATGTTCATGAAACTTTTAAGTTTATCTTACGCGCACAAAGCGTGATTTTGACATAACAAATGACGTTATGCCACTAAATAAAATTAATTATTTTACGCCGTGACTTAAATATAAGCAAAATCAAAACTTTTTAATCACGAAAAAATGATTTTTTGAACATTTCATAAATCATTTTCTTCACGCTTCAAACCAGATGTATGTGCGCACGAGAGGAGATGATATGAATGGCGTTCTGTTCACTCCACATTTATAACTTGCCTCTTAAACGTTAAGTTATTCCTAAAACCACCAAGGTCATTTTCGAAATGACGATTTAACACATCGATTTAACGCGTTGAAGTTGTTTCAAACAAACTGTTTGACAAGTTTGACTCGAACCCAAAATCCTAGGATTGATACGCAAACATCTTAGCCATTAGGTCATCACTTCCCCTCATCATTGTACCATCCATACTTTGTGATTCATCAGGAAAAAATCACATCTTGCTAGAGCTTTAATTGCACATACGATGCAACCATGCAATACACTTTTAAACAATTCGGTGAAATATTTGTTTGTTATACTCTTTTAAACAATTCGCTGAAATATTTGTTTATTATACACTTTTCAACAATTCGGTAAAATATTTGTTTATTATACACTTGAGATGATGATAATGATGATGCTATTGCTGCGTATGATGATGGTGAAGAACATCGCGGTTGTGGTTTTACGATTCCGTCATTAGGTTATTTTTTTTAATAAACGGATATCATATTGCAAAACGTATTTATTAAAGGTAGAACGCGACACTTTGCGAACTTTCGAGTAGCGTCTTGAAAATTGGCATGCAAAAAATTGCCCATATTTCTGATTGGATTTCGTTGATTTTACTTCAATAATTTTAGCCAATTTGTGTACACATGACGTCAAAGTTGACCA
This sequence comes from Ruditapes philippinarum, assembly GCF_026571515.1. NCBI lineage: Eukaryota > Metazoa > Mollusca > Bivalvia > Venerida > Veneridae > Ruditapes > Ruditapes philippinarum. The sequence goes on along the minus strand of NW_026863757.1, from coordinate 78,114 downwards.
TCAAAGCCCGTTTTTAACATGACGTCGTTGCGTATCCTTGGCAACTGTAACGGATATTTCAACGCCATTGGCGGAAAAAATATATTAAATCCTACAGCATTCGACGGAAATTATTTTTTCCTTTAAGCAGATATAAAATTTATTGTTTTACACCGAAAACTGTTTGAGAAATGGAAAGAAAATTGTCAATTTTGTGTAAAATTTGACGTTCAGTTTAGCCGCAATTTTCGGCTTTAAAGCGGCTTATTAAAAAATTCCTGAAATAAATTTTTGACTTTTTTCTTTAAACGTCCTTTAAAATGTATACTTCTTTCGGTACACGTGATTTTATTCCCCCCACCCCGTGAGTAATTTTGTAACGAAATTCGACGTATGCAGATACGTTTGAATACAGCTGAGAGTAAACATTTGCGGTGTTCGTTTTTGATATTGTAATACAATAAGATTAATAAACTTGAATCGAGAAATATGCCTTAAGGAACAAAAAGCAACTATATATTTTTATGTAAATTTAGAAATTTACGGAAATTCAATCATAAATTAATACGTAGTCTACAAGAAATTCTACAAATCATTACCCACACTATGAGTGATATACTGTGAGTGATATGTATTTAATTTCACCTATTAAAAACCAGAATTTGAATTTCACTTGTAATTAAAAAAATATTGCAACAATTTGACAGAATTGGCGAAATATTGACAAATTTAAATATATGGTTCATAAATGAAACTTAGTCAAAGTCAATTATATTAGCGTGAAGCAAACAGTCATGCTTGAAACGTTAGCTCAGTGGGTGTTGGATTTCAGATGTAGCACGTTCGATTCTACATGTATCTGTAATACATATTCTCTCGTTTTGTTTATCATTTTAGAATATCACAATGTTAAAAATACCGATTAATTGAGGATTCACCGTAAACGCTGTATTAAAAACATTACTATCAAATCGGCCTTTACAAATATTCATTATTCACTTTATAGCCAAATTTATGGTAGAATTTATTTTGAACAGGAAAATTTAGAAAAACAGTACTTTAAACATGAATTATAATGAAACGCTGTAAATACACGTCTGCGGATTTTAGCGAACCGGCGGCCCTGAGCTAGATACTGCACAAAGGAGTGCTGCGTTGTAAATCTTTATACAAAATAAAGATATTTCAATATATATTGTCATTTTTTTGTCTGTACATGCTACGGGCACTGTAGAGGATCTGTCGATGTTTCACTAACTATTTAATCAGTATGCAACTGACATGTTAATAAAACCGAGAAATATTACATTTTACTCAAAGTTTTACTATTTAATGTTATTCTGACAAATGTCAGATCAGACTATTATTTCTTTCCTCTTGTAGAAAGTGGTTAATTCTGAAGTACATCTTTATTCACTGTTTTATATACAAAATCTGTATTTACAAGAATAAAAAAACATATTTTGGTAATATCTGATCGTGTAATTTAAAAAAAAAACGTATTTTAGTAAATACGAACTTCATTCAAAGTTCCCGCATATTACGAGTGTACGGATCACGGTATATTAGTCATATACGTATTGCAAGATATACGGTCCCGTACATCAAATTTCACTTATTTTTACCTGTCTATCTATAATATACAGAATTCCGTACCCTTTATTGTTTCCATATATTTTCCGCAGTGGTCATAATAGCGTAAAACGCCGTAAAAAGCGGGATTTTGACACAGGGCGATCGTTTAAATAACATCAAATAACCAAACGCCCCGTGATAGCGTGACTTTTATCCAAAGGGGTGGGGGAAATAAAGTCACGTGTACCGAAAAAATTAAGTCGGTGACCCCCTAATTATTTTAGTCATTTTGACTAAGTATACATTTTAAAGGACTTTCAAAGAAAAAAATCAAAAATTTATTTCAGGAATTTTTTAATAAGCCGCTTTAAAGCTGAAAATTGCGGCTAAACTGAACGTCAAATTTTACACAAAATTGACAATTTTCTTTCCATTACTCAAACAATTTTCGGCGTAAAACAATAAATTTTATATCTGCTTAAAGGAAAAAATAATTTCCGTCGAATGCTGTAGGATTTAAGATATGTTGTTCGCCAATGGCGTTGAAATACCCGTAACAGTTGCCAAAGTTACGCAACGACGTCATGGTCAAAAACGGGCTTTGATGGTCAACTTTGACGTCATGTGTACAAAAATTGGCTAAAACTATTGAAATAAAATCAACGAAATCCGATCAGAAATATGGTCATTTTTTTGCATGCCAATTTTCAAGACGCTACTCGAAAGTTCGCAAAGTGTCGCGTTCTACCTTAAGTAAAAAAAATCTATATGTGACGTATACGTTCGTATTTTCATTTTTATGCGCATTTTTGGTAAGTGAAAAAAAATCAATCCAACAGAATAAGGCACATTTTATGTTCCATTTTCGGCTGAAGAGTGACAAATACGGTACGACAAAGCAGCACTGTTACAATGCTGTTTATGTAAGTGATTTATCTACACAACAGAAAAAAACTACAACAGAAAAAATAACTATTTTCTGCATGTTTAAAGTTATTCGTCAGTCAAATTATACTTGACTGTGATAGTTGTCATGAATAATTCTCTTTATTTATTAAGCAAATCAGATTGTATGATTTTCTGAATAAAATTAATCTTTCCTGAAAATTTAATTAAGGAATTGCAATTCACTGTGTATATTTGTGACAAGAAATACTTATTTATTCACATAAAAACTTATTTATTCTACTTTATAGCAAAGCATAAAGTAATGGAGGAAAAAGTCAAGTTGGCTTGCCTTTCTACTTTGAAGAGAAGAAGAGGTAAAGGTAAATGAAGTTCTTATACATTATATACGAGATAGCAGATCACCAAACTAGATAAAAAACATAATCAATTCGTTTCAATAAACAGTCAAGAGGCATTCAAAATTGTAAAAGATTATATGCTTAAAACATAAAGCAAACCTTGCTATTTATTTGAATATAAAACAAAATTTGACTGACATCTAATACAGTTAAAACCGTCCATAAACGTTTAACACATTTATGTACGTAAAAAAATGTTAACTGCGTTTTTTTCCTGGTAAAAAAAAAACAACGTTGAAGATCATTCATCAACGTCAATAATAAGAACTTATTGCTTGTCAGTCTAGATTTTCACCGGTGCTAGAAGAACATGCCTTATACCAAATGTAAAACAAGCATTATGTTTTTAATAATGCTATTTTCATGCACATTTTATGAATTGTGTAATTTTGGAGTTATATTTTTATATTCTCCATCAATTAATGTTGAATTTCATCAACCGTAATTCAATTAACGTTTAAAGATAAAATATGTTCCTTAAACGTTTAACTCTGTATAACTGCATTAAAAACGTTGAGCTCATTTCATCTGTGTAAACAAACGTTGAACTCCATTCATCTATGTCCATTGATTTGAGCTCCGTTTGTGAAGATCACAATTATCGTTGAATTCCATTTATCTACACACAAAAATTAACGTCACTTTCTTCGTCATCTGAACTTGCAATTATGTTTATCTGCGATAATATACGTAGAACTACGATCATATTTGTCAATAAACGTTTTAAGCTAAGTTTAATGAATATGTATCCAAGTAAGAGTATACATGTACAAATTCTGTCCTTGATGAGCAACGACTTTCATAAATTATTAATCGCATTCTTTGTTTCATGTTATACTGTCATACTCTACAATTCCAAAAATGCACATAATCATAGCTAAAGAAAGTCGAAAATATGAATAGATATCAAAGTGACTTAACAATTAATTCTTTTAACTCCCGTCGATATTAGCGGGAGTGGTTAAATTGTTCTGGCGTTGTCCACCTGTTTTGGTAAATGATAACTGGGTTTCTACTAAAATTTATGAGAAACATCAATACATCAATACCAAGAACAGAAACCATATGTAACAGTAATGGGACAACACCTCCAATGAGTTCATACTGAATCTGACCATGGTCTTTAAATAAACTTGGTGTATGAAATTTGCTATACTTTATGTTTCGACGGGAAATTTCCCTTATTGACTAGACATGTGCTATAGTACAAAGGTGCCCCTACTTCACCAGCCTGTAAAAGTGCCATTTATACAACTTATTGACTAATATGATATCACCTTATTGATTTATATGATATCATCTATAGGTCCTCTACCATAGTTGCTCAAATTATAGTCCTGGTGTCAAAATTGGCCCCGCCCTGGGGTCACTGGTTTTCCTTATACGTATATAGTAAAAGCTTTAACAAAATCCTTTTGTCTGAAGGAGCAAGGCTTAGAGCTTAGATATTTGGTAAATAATTTCATCTACAGGTCAAAATTGGCCCGCCCCGGGGATCATAGGTTTTTTCTTATATGTATATATTAAACATTTAAAAAATCTTCTTCTCTGAATTTACAAAGGCTAGAGGTTAGATATTTGGCATGAATAATTATGTAGTAGACCTCTACCAAGATTGCTCAGATGGTGCCCATTGCCAGGAACATATATCAATGCTTAAATCAATCCAGCTAATTCATCAAAAACAATCCCGTGGATACTTTTTTGGTTATTTTTTTGTTATATTACAAAAAATGTACATAATTATACATTTCAAATAAGTCATTCATGGCAAATCATTCATATCCATGAAATATTTGCTTAAAGTCATTGATCAGACAGTCGTTTTTTATGGTGTTAAAACCAGTAAAATAGTAAATGATCTCGGTTAGAGAAATAATACTGCCAGGTTCTGCAGTACCTGTGCCACTTTTGAGAGGATAATGCACTACAAATACCAGAAGTAGCCAAATGAAGATTGAGTAATGAAGAACTTGGCAAATGGCTACAATACGTACTGCAGTACCAGTAAATCAGCTCCGTTCAGCACAATGACTTTGTAACTTGTTGAACGTTTCCCAAAATACAAAAGTCTTTTTTATGAGACCATGGTCATTATGCAACAACCAGGTTACTTCCCGCCGCAAAGTCAATGTCATATTTAAAAAAAAAAACATTTTGTGACCGCCCCATAACTTGTTTAAGACTTTTAAGTGTTTCAAATAATTCAAACAAGCGTACATTTTAATTTTGGTGTGGCCAAGCAGTTTTATATTTTACCAATATTGCCTTGTATCTAGCCAGTCTGTTTTAGCTCACCTAACTACAACGTGCTCATGGTAAGGTATTGTGATGGCCTATTTGACAATGTGTCACTACAATGAAAAAGGATTAATTTTGGATTGGTCTCTTTGAATTGCCAAGTGTCTACGCATACCATATATTATGCGTCAATATTTGTCAATAAATATAATATCATGTTGTATTAACAAAAAGAGCAAACCTCTATTTTATTATCGTTGGCATTAACGTAAGTCACAAAGTGACATTTTTCCTAAATTATGAAAACTAGCATTGGTATTTGGTATCTCCCTACCCATTATGCAAAACATCAGTTAATAAACAAAGGTTGAATCAGCAAGGGAACAATATATTTTAGCACTAGTGGCCGTAACTTTTGAATCCAGTTAACCTTAACTCCGAAAAGAAAATAAAGATCAAACACATATCTACATACCAAATGTAAAAGAGATCAGTCAATCAGTATCATCTGTATTAAACAAAAGTGTTAAATTTATTTTAATATTCTCCAGACAAGCATTTTTGAATATTATAAGGAGGTAATTTAAAAGACTAAGTAACACCGGTTTATGTATTTGGCAAAAAACTTTTTACAATGGTCTCTATAAAATTAGTATGCTTAGTGTAAAAGAAAAGGCTCACAAATAATAATCTGGACAATATTTGTTATTTTTAAGGGTCCCAAAGGTAATTCAGATATTTAGAAATGTAGCATTCTAGCTCTTTTATTCCTCTATCAAATTTATCGTTGGGTGATGTTTTTTAATTAAACAACTTGACATTCAAGTAAACTAGGCAATTATCATTTATATTTACTTAATATATAACGTTAATATATTTGAAACTAAAGCCAATTTTATAACAAAATTGTTTGATAAGCATATCAAATCATAATGAATTATATATATTTTAATTAGAATCAAGTACAGCAGAAAATAAACCAGAAAAGAAAAGAAAGACCGAAATTAACAATGATAATGTGATTACGCTTCAAAAAGGATCGAAAATAAAGAAAATACAAACTATTCCAGATGAAATCTATAAGGAAGAACAAACTCAAAATATAAACACAAAGTTGAAACAATTTCAAGAAGGCACAATCATTGCTGAAAGTGAAAAACTAGAAAATAAGCAAAATGTACTGAATTCAAATAATAATAATGAACGATCAACGGAAAAGAAGAAAAAATACAAAGATAAAACGGAAGACATTTGTGTTGATGGAATCAATACTCATATAGATAAAACTCACTTTACTTCCACGTTTGTATATGAAGAAAAAGAAAACTCAAAACAGTATAGAGACAATATGGAAAGCTTAAATGACTCCGAAATAAGCAATTTTCAACATATATCCAATTTGTCGAATGCTGATGCACATGAGGAGAAAATCGAAACACACCAGCATGAAGAAAATACAAAGATAACAAATGATGACGGAATAAGCATACTTCAAAATAAATCACAAATGATAAAAACAGACGAATTCGAAGATACAGAATCAAGGAAAGGGGAGAGAAAGAAAAAGAAGCACAGTGAAAAAATAAAAAGTGTAAATGTTGAAGAGACTAAAGTGTTTCTCGCTGATTCTACAAGAACGGATACAATTGACAAAATGGCGAAAATTAAAAAGAAACATATGGAAAAGATAAATGATGATGAATTTACTGTATTTGAAGAAAACATGATCAATACTCATATAGATAAATCCCACTTTACTTCCACGTTTGAATATGAAGAAAAAGAAAACTCAAAAAAGTATAGAGACAATATGGAAAGCTTGAATGACTCCGAAATAAGCAGTTTTCAACATATATCCAATTTGTCGAATGCTGATGCACATGAGGAGAAAATCGAAACACACCAGCTTGAAAAAAATACAAAAATAACAAATGATGACGGAATAAGCATACTTCAAAATAAATCAAAAATGATAAAAACAGACGAATTCGAAGATACAGAATCAAGGAAAGGGGAGAGAAAGAAAAAGAAGCACAGTGAAAAAATAAAAAGTGTAAATGTTGAAGAGACTAAAGTGTTTCTCGATGATTCTACAAGAACGGATACAATTGACAAAATGGCGAAAATGAAAAAGAAAAAGAAGAAACATACGGAAAAGATAAATGATGATGAATTTACTGTATTTGAAGAAAACATGATCAACACTCATAGAGATAAATCCAACTTTACTTCCACGTTTTTATATGAAGAAAAAGAAAACTCAAAAAAGTATAGAGACAATATGGAAAGCTTGAATGACTCCGAAATAAGCAGTTTTCAACATATATCCAATTTGTCGAATGCTGATGCACATGAGGAGAAAATCGAAACACACCAGCTTGAAGAAAATACAAAGATAACAAATGATGACGGAATAAGCATACTTCAAAATAAATCAAAAATGATAAAAACAGACGAATTCGAAGATACAAAATCAAGGAAAAGGGAGAAAAAGAAAAAGAAGCACAGAGAAAAAATAAAAAGTGTGAATGATCAAGAGACTAAAGTGTTTCTCGATGATTCTACAAGATCGGATACAATTGACAAAATGGCGAAAATTAAAAAGAAAAAAAAGAAACATATTGAAAAGATAAATGATGATGAATTGACTGTATTTGAAGAAAACATGATCAATACTCATAAAGATAAATCCCATTTTACTTCCACGTTTGTAAATGAAGAAAAAGAAAACTCAAAAAAGTATAGAGACAATATGGAAAGCTTGAATGACTCCGAAATAAGCAGTTTTCAACATATATCCAATTTGTCGAATGCTGATGCACATGAGGAGAAAATCGAAACACACCAGCATGAAGAAAATACAAAGATAACAAATGATGACGGAATAAGCATACTTCAAAATAAATCACAAATGATAAAAACAGACGAATTCGAAGATACAAAATCAAGGAAAAGGGAGAAAAAGAAAAAGAAGCACAGAGAAAAAATAAAAAGTGTGAATGATCAAGAGACTAAAGTGTTTCTCGATGATTCTACAAGATCGGATACAATTGACAAAATGGCGAAAATGAAAAAGAAAAAAAAGAAACATATGGAAAAGATAAATGATGATGAAATGACTGTATTTGAAGAAAACATTCAAGACAATGAAACCACATCATTTCAAATTAAAACGGATGTCTGGCTAAGGATTAAGCCAAAAGAAATAATATATGAAGGTAAATGCAAACGAAAAGTAAGGCGATTGCAGGGAGATTGGACGCGTATATTTGCTAAAGGAATCTTAGAAACCCACCCAGGTTGTGTGTTGGCATTTCGGTCACACCGTGTTAAACAAAACAAAACTAGAAAATCGTCAGGACCATTTATTGTTGCGAAAGCAGTGTGCAAAGGTTCCACTTGTTGCAGAAGCTTTACATTCACAATTCATCAAGAACCTTTATGTGATACCGACGTTCTGGTAAATATTAAAGCAGAAGGATTTGTTATTCATGACGAAAGCGAGGTAAATAGACGGAACATAGCTGGCGATGAAAGGCATCTTACAGCACAAGAACTTTCATCAACTACGGTGGCGTCATACTTCTCCAAAAACCTTTTAAATGCAGACAAGAATATGCTTAAACAAGGCAACTACTCAGATACACCAAATAAAGCAGTTCTAAGAAAGATCGTTTCAGAAATATTAGAAGAAGAGCAGCTTCATCAAAATATATTGGCTGAACTAGACGTTCTTAAAGAAAGTCAAGGAAAACAACATTATATACAGGACATAGGTATGGACCCGTTTACACTTATTTTGTTTTCTGAGGACCAAATCAAATTAGTTAAACAACTTTCGAAAACTGATGAGTTGAACCTCTTCATTGACGCTACCGGATCAATAATTCACACAATTAAAGGACAAAAGAAGCCATATCTTTACAGTATAGTCATAAAACCTAATAAAAGTTTACCGCCTGTGTCAATAGCTGATATGTTAACAACGCAACACACAATTCCACGAATTGAGTTATTTTTTGGAACATTCATAAGAGCAACACTGAGTGGCAGACGAAAATTGAATATTAGAAAGATAGAAACTGACTACAGTTACGCGTTAATACAAGCAGTTTTGAAATCTTTTAATACAACAACCTTAAAAAGATATATTTTACAATGTTTTGACCACCTCAACCTCGACCCGACAAATGAATCTATCCATTCTATTCCTTTTACAGTTATACATTTATGTTCAGCCCACATGATCAAGGACTTTATTCGATGCTTAAAACAGTACAAAGTTGAGAAAACCACAAAACATCTAATGGTACGGTTATTTGCTATTCTTCAAAACACAACTTCCATGGAATGTGCAAAAGAAATATATAGATTCATATGTATTACTTTTCTCTCTGAAAAAGAGTCATTGCAAACAACAGAATCGTTAAGGGAACTTAAAAGACACTTGAAGAACATTGACCCTGATCATGATCTTAATGAAGAAAGCGAAGAAAATGAGGATGAGACGCAACTACCAAATGAAAACGAATTACAAGAAATGACAATTAAAGAAGCCTCGCCATTCACTGCTGAATTTACTAAAGTTAAAAATAGGGCAAGGAAAGAAATAAATCAAATTGAAGGAGAAAGACCAAATGCCTTGTTTTTTCCAGCATTTATCGAGTGCCTAGAAAGATTCTTTCCTATATTCCCTCTATGGTCTGGGATAATGCTAAGGTTTTTGATTGGGCAAGACAACAAATATCTAACAAGAGATACAAATACAGCAGCTGAAATTTGGTTCAAATACCTAAAATGTGACTTAAAACTGAAGAGATTAAGACCTGCAAAGTTTGTCAATAAGTTAAAAGATGCTGTAGTGAGCAGACTAATACAATACGAATTTCAAGGAGCAGATAAAAGAAAAAGTAAGACATTGACAGAACAGAATTGTCCAGAAGCTAATAAAGGAAAAAACACAAGAACCAAAATTCAAAATGAAACGATAGATTCACAAAACTCGTTAAAGGTAAAAACGACAGCCAAGAAACGAACTAAGAAGGAAAAGACACTCACGACAGATGCGTTCCTCGAAATTAAAGAAGAAATTTGGAAAGAAAATAAAACTAAAAAGAAACCAAAGTATCATAATATACAAAGAACGATGGAGAATCTACCAAAGGTTATGGGTTGGGGTGGAAAAGTAGAAGACATTTACATAACAAATACATGCACAATTGACAATGGGTTAACAATTATAAATTTATTTCATAAAGATAACCAACAGTTTAGATATGCTTTGGAAAACGAACTGTCAAAGGTCGGAAACACATTAAAGTCTGTAATGATGTTAATGTCGAAGTCTGAATTTGCAGCCGCAAAGGCCATCTGGGCTGATCTCACCGAAACCAAAGAAGATCTAATGTCATTAAGAAAAAGTCTGTTTGGAGACGAGTATGACTTTATGTTCAAGCATCTAGACGAGGAGTGGTTAACTACTGTGAAATCGGTTTGCGACAACAACAACTGTACCAATACCATTAGTGACGGACGTCCGGAACATGGTTGTATTTGTTTAGGGTATGTTTGCTTTGTTTTGATGTCACATACTTTTAGGCCAGCTAAAAGCTTAAAACATTATTTCATTAACGTTCAAGTGTCATTTTACAATTTCCAAAAACGTAGTCTTAAGTGATTTTGTTCACGCTTTTAATTGTATTTTGCATCCTTTAAAATATATTTTATTTGCTTTTTCTTTATTATTTTAAATATTTTCATTTAGATGTTTAATGTAACTTTCAATTAACAACAATTTTTAGAATTTATGTGATGAATGAATCATAACTATTAATAGTCACACAGATATTATAGATATTTCATAAACACCTCTTAATAAAGAAAGAAGGAAAAACTTGTTATGGCGTAAATGTGCCGCTTTCTGCTCTCTTAAAATTTTAAAATGAAATCATACACATATAGTACAACATTACACTTGATGTTAATGCTAACTTAATAGTGCACTTTTAACGAATAAATGAAGTTTTCATTTCGATATGCAATGAAAAGAAGTTTCGCTTACCTGTCGCTTAAAAACTGAATTTATTCGCTAGCTAATTTTATAGATTAATTAGCGAATTAATAGATTTAGTATTTAAGTGGCATTTATTTAACTTTATCTATGTAAAAGTAGTTTCGTAACGTTAATTCTGAAAATAGCCATAATAAAATAGTCAATCAGTATCCTTCATAAATAGTAAAGTCATAAATGGATCTATTGAAGCTATAGAGGAGATTTGTTTGTTTTGCTATTAAGAGTGAAATATATTTCACTGCGTGAACACCAGATGCAATATTTTCACGAGTGGCGAAGCCACGAGTGAAACTATAATAGCTGGTGTTCACGAATGAAATATATTTCAATCTTATATGTAAAACAAATAAATTTACTTTTTATTTCATGCTTTAAAAGAGATATTAAGTATTTTTTACTGATTTTGCCGCGTAACGTCGCGCATTCTCCTTTATGACGTCATCATATCATGACGTCACATTATCAATTTTGAAATATAGTTCTGTTCAATTTCTCTAATTTTGTTACATTTTTAACATGATGTATGATGACATCGACTTCCTCTCCTAAAGAATCAAAATTTACGTATGACTGCATTTAATTTTTCCTGTTATACCATTTAGTAATTTAAAATAAACTTGAATTTTGCTTCCCTATAATAAATCAATTATATATATTATATTATTTATTATAGGGAAGCAAAATTCAAGTTTATTTAAACAGTGCCATTTAAAGATATGTCAGTCTTCAAATATCATTTGATGTGAAACAAAATTTTCTTTTTACTTGTTTCCTTTATCAATTTATTTATTCATGTTTTTGGCATTTATGTTCAAGTGACCATCCTCGTTGTCTTTATAACGATGGATTGATTCTTGTGTTGAATAGTTTCATTTTGTTTTTACAGATACCCAACAGGAATTGAAAACATACAAAACATTATCGACTGGTGGATGAATAATAACTCTCCATGTGTGCAAGTTGACGTTGAAAACTATGAACACACGTAAGAAATATATATAATATATATACAATATCATTAAAGTTGTTGAATATTAAAAAAGTGAGCACTTGTGATATTAAAAGAAATTATAAAGTTCATTTTCGTCGTACTTATTCTAATATATACGTTGCGAGCAAGATTTGAACCAAAACATTTCTTTCTTTAGGTTGAAGACACTTGGATTCTATTTAGATTTACCAATAAATTGAGTTTGACTAGAATGCTATACAATAAATAGATATAGATATGCATAAATGAGTACAGGGTGTCTTTAACAAGTTGAATTAGTTCTTAGTAGCACACATTTATCTGTCCGAATTTACTGTACATGTAAGTTTTCGAACTTCTCAAAAAAAATATATATTCCCACAAAAGATATTACAAGTAACTTTACTAAACAGTTTCCGAAAATATTTGTTTTACGACTCTTTTTTTTCCAGAAGCGAAGCCTCCTGTACCGGTTTACGAACACATAAGCGAGAGATAATGAAAACTTTTCCAGTACTGCCGGTCAGAATATATGAACTCTTCCTGAACGGTAAATTGAGTGTGAAAACTCTGATGCAGTGTACAACCATAGAACTTATGGGTTGCATTTACAAACTTGCTGGAATAACCATGCATAAGGAAGAACATTATTGTTCTATCGTCTGTTACAAAGATTCCTTTTTCTGGTATGATGGTTTAAGGGCAAAGTTAGGACCAATAGTTAAAGACTTGGAAAAGTGGTTTCCTAGTTATTTAGTGTTTTGCTATAATGGTGCATGTTCAGACTGAAAACAAATTTAGGCATTAAACATGTTACAAAACCATTTCATGTATAAAACATGTTTAAAGAACGCCATTTAGGATTTGTTGTTTTTGTTTTGTTTTGTTTTTTTGGTATGAAGGGAACATTTTTTTTTAAAGATTTTTGTACAATCGAATGTAGGTCAGTAACTCGAGTGCCATATTTCAGATAATTTGGTCCATCCATGTTTAAAGGATAGTCCTTTGTATAACGCAAAGTTACTCAAATTTGAAAAGCGGGAACAAAGCTTTTAACTCAAATTGGCAACACCATGGTATATCACTTCTCTTCTGAGTATATTTTTGTACTGTTTTTTTTTACCTCAGTGGCACCGCTTTTAAGTGTATGAAAATGTCTAATTATCTTTGTTCTATTGTTATGTTCAAGACGAATAGCTGGACGCTCCTTAAATTTAAGAAAATAAGGGGTATTTCTTAAAAGTTAAATACTATTTTTGGAGCGTGCAGGAAATGTATTCATTGATTATTTTATCCAAGCATTAACAATCACTAATGCAGACTGACAGATAGCAATTACATAATACGATTTTTCTATCATTCATTTGTTTGTATTGTTACCCTACACAGGCGTTTGGTGGTCATTGTTTTAATTTGGAGCAAAAGAGAATTTCATGAACATCCAGGCCAATAGTATTCACACTAGCGAATGATGATCCCTTAATGGTCCTTTTTATATAATATTTTAAATTATGGCTAGATGTTCAAGATGGTTGCCATAGCTAGAAATACTTTTTATATACATGTATTCTGATAGGGGTTTACGTAATTGATAATTAGAAAACGTTGTTAAAATAGTTGTGCTAAAAAGGGCCACAATCGCTATGAATTCAAAAAATCAAAAAGCAATTGTTTCATTTTCAGGTAGACAAATCATTATGTTATTCGACACGAATTATAATTTGGTTGCACTTCCCTAAAATTGTTTAAGTCATTACAATCTGATAAATGATATGGCTTTCTCCAGCATTAGGGTTGAAAATAAGATTAAAATGACAAAACTTTTCAACAGTATGAATTGGCATGTTAATTTTGATTTTTATTATTGGTTTGACAACCTAAATCATATTCTTTATCATGTATTACCAGGGCTTTATGAAGTTAAATTTTTTAAACATATACCGATTGATGGTTTTGACACTTATAACATTAAATGTAGATACTTCTCACTGCATGACAGATGACACTGCGTCTGTGATATAGCTAGGAACTTTCGAAATATTTTATGTGGAACAATTTAAGCGCCTGCTTACATGAATATGAACTCCTCACGTTATAACTGTCTTTATAAAAAAATATTTTCGATTAGTTAGCAATTTTAAAGCAAGTTTAAAGCAATTCTGAATTTTTGTTTCAAAAATGCCCACATATTTTAAGCTATTTAGAAAAAGTATAAGAGATTTGTTTTGGTTTTCAATATAAATCTTGAAATTAATAAATTCATGAAAAAATATTTTAATGCATTGAAATTACAATTGTTTTTGGTTTATTTTTGTTAATATGTCTTCTGTTATATGTATGTGAGATATTTCATAGTATCTTGCATTTTAATAAAAAATCTTGTATAATGTTTAGAGCAGCAATATTTCGAATCTTACTTGAAAATATGTGTATTAGAAGAACAAAGTAATGCTAACAAGAACAAGAAAAATAATTATAAACTGTCAGAAAATACATTCTTGCACATTGTATCAAAATTATAAATGGTCATTTTCTGTATTTTAGCTAACTTGAACACCTTTTACGATGATGGAAATATGTTTTGCTTTCCGACGTAATTAAGCTTCTTAAGTATGAACTGTAGGTCCAACGTTACATATTTTTACTAAATTGTTCCATTCTGATACATAGGTCAATCACAGGGGCTCAAAAAACATTTAAAATATGTTGATAAATATCTCCCCAAAACTGTATAAGGTACAAATATTTTGTAAGTAGCGACATTTTTTGAACTTAAGATTAAGTAACTAGCGGACAACTACAAAAATGAAATATAATTCCAGTTTGTTGCAAACATATGTAACCGAAGCTAAATGAACACTTAAAAACATTTTAGATCATAAACTAACATTATTTGCATATAGTATTACGTTATAGTCCTTTACATAAACAAACACATACTGGCCCTGTTAACAAAACTGGGCCGCTCCGAGGTTATCTTTTAATATGTTGGAAAATACATTAATGTCTTCTTTAAAATATCTTTGGCCAGAACATAGATATTTGACATGTAGAATTACTTTGTGGAAATCTACAAACGTTATATCTAGAGAGCAAGTCAATACGAACTATCACCGTTAACACTTAAAATCTTATTTTTGAAATACGGCAATGTTAGATGGTGCTTTATGCCAAAACCCTTTGTTTTAACATCGGTATTTGGCATGAAGCACCATCTCTACAAAAGTATGTTAGGATTACAAGCATGCCCGTTGTGTCAAAACTGGATGCAAGCTAGGCAATATATCATTAGTAAACGATGACACAGAAAATACATTTTGGTCCTTTGGTGTTTAATTAAAATTTCTGAATTAGATTAGATATTTACTTGTGACTTTTGACAAGTTGCAGTATGTGTTACTTACTCTCTGTATTTTTACAAAGTTTTTCAGGTTAGAAATTAAGAGCCGTCATTGCCATTTGTTTATTTGGATATCTTCTTACGTTTTATTTGATATGAATAAGCGATATCTTAGATTGTAACATTGAATCAGCATGAGAAATAAAAATTATGATTTACCTATGTATTTCTTATTACTATTTTGATACTTAAATGCACAAAAGAGTATACTGAATCAATTCCTTGTAATGTTACTATAACTGATTTGAATATAAAGTTTATATTTGCCTCAATACGCACGCAAGATAATAAAAGAGTTCTACTTTTTCAATCAAAATTATAAAACTGAAAGGATTTTTGCCCAGAAATTTACAGATGTTTGTTTTTAATATCAAATTTATTTTTTCTGATCTACCCTTTTTGGGGGGAAATTTTTTTCCCTTTGAATATTAGCAAAAATTTGATTTTAAAAACATTTAAACGTTGGAAAAATTTTTTTGCTGTTTTGACAAAGCGGTTTTTCTATAAAGTTTTATCTGAATAATACCATAAAAAAGCGACTTAAAATTATAAACAAACAAAAATTTTCACCACTAATTTTTGGGAAAACCCAAGTTCATTAAAAATTCTTTTTTTAGTTAATGAAGTAGCTCGAAAAGGGGAATTTCTAAATCTAAAAATCTCAGGTTGGGTGCCCGGGGTTCAACGTTCGCTTTAAAAAAAGTTCTTTTTTTTTTAAAAATCAATGTGGGGTTGAAAGGGACGATTTTCTAGCTCGACAAAAGAAATTTTCGAATGTCTTGCTGATTGTTGATTGTCTAGCTCAACATTCGCTTTAAGGATACTTTGATAATTATAACAGGTCGAATGTTCAGCTGAATGTCGATTGTCTAGCTCGACATAAGAAATTATCGAATGTCTAGCTGATTGTTGATTGTCTAGCTCAACATTCACTTTAAGAAAACCTCGATCATTATTATAGATCGAATGTTGAGCTGAATGTCGATTGTCTAGCTCGACATAAGAAATTTTCGAATGTCTAGCTGATTGTTGATTGTCTAGCTAAACATTCACTTTTATAAAACCTCAATCATTATTACAGATCGAATTTTGAGCTGAATGTCGATTGTCTAGCTCGACATAAGAAATTTCTGAATGTCTAGCTGATTGTCGATTGTCTAGCTCAACATTTTCTTTGAGAATTGTTTGATTATTACTATAGATCGAATGTCTAGCTGATTGTTGATTGTCTAGCTCAACATTCACTTTAAGCATACTTTGATAATTATTACAGGTCGAATGTTGAGCTGAATGTTGATTGTCTAGCTCGACATAAGAAATTTTCGAATGTCTAGCTGATTGTTGATTGTCTAGCTCAACATTCACTTTGAGAATTGTTTGATTATTATTATAGATCGAATGTTGAGCTGAATGTTGATTGTCTAGCTCGACATAAGAAATTATCGAATGTCTAGCTGATTGTTGATTGTCTAGCTCAACATTCACTTTGAAAATTCTTTGATTTTTATTATAGATCGAATGTTGAGCTGATTGTCGATTGTCTAGCTCGACATAAGAAATTATCGAATGTCTAGCTGATTGTTGATTGTCTAGCTCAAAATTCACTTTAAGGATACTTTGATAATTATTACAGGTCGAATGTTGAGCTGAATGTTGATTGTCTAGCTCGACATAAGAAATTTTCAAATGTCTAGATGATTGTTGATTGTCTAGCTAAACATTCATTTTAAGAATACTTTGATTATTATTACAAGTCGAATATGTTGAGCTGAATGTCGATTGTCTAGCTCAAAAAAAGAAATTATCGAATGTCTAGCTGATTGTTGATTGTCTAGCTCAACATTCACTTTAAGAAAACCTCGATCATTATTATTGATCGAATGTTGAGCTGAATGTCGATTGTCTAGCTCGACATAAGAAATTTTTGAATGTCTAGCTGATTGTCGATTGTCTAGCTCAACATTCACTTTGAAAATTCTTTGATTTTTTATTATAGATCGAATGTTGAGCTGAATGTCGATTGTCTAGCTCGACATAAGAAATTATCGAATGTCTAGCTGATTGTTGATTGTCTAGCTCAACATTCACTTTGAGGATACTTTGATAATTATTACAGGTCGAATGTTGAGCTGAATGTTGATTGTCTAGCTCGACATAAGAAATTTTCGAATGTCTAGCTGATTGTTGATTGTCTAGCTCAACATTCACTTTGAGAATTGTTTGATTATTATTATAGATCGAATGTTGAGCTGAATGTCGATTGTATAGCTCGACATAAGAAATTTCTGAATGTCTAGCTGATTGTCGATTGTCTAGCTCAACATTCACTTTGAAAAGTCTTTGATTTTTATTATAGAACGAATGTTGAGCTGAATGTCGATTGTCTAGCTCGACATAAGAAATTATCGAATGTCTAGCTGATTGTTGAGTTTCTAGCACAACATTCACTTTAAGAAAACCTCGATCATTATTATAGATCGAATGTTGAGCTGAATGTCGATTGTCTAGCTCGACATAAGAAATTATCGGATGTCTAGCTGATTGTTGATTGTCTAGCTCAACATTCACTTTAAGGATACTTTGATAATTATTACAGGTCGAATGTTGAGCTGAATGTTGATTGTCTAGCTCGACATAAGAAATTTTCGAATGTCTAGCTGATTGTTGATTGTCTAGCTCAACATTCACTTTGAGAATAGTTTTATTATTATTATAGATCGAATGTTGAGCTGAATAATGATTGTCTAGCTCGACATAAGACATTATCGAATGTCTAGCTGATTGTTGATTGTCTAGGTCAACATTCACTTTAAGAAAACCTCGATCATTATTATTGATCGAATGTTGAGCTGAATGTCGATTGTCTAGCTCGACATAAGAAATTTCTGAATGTCTAGCTGATTGTCGATTGTCTAGCTCAACATTCACTTTGAAAATTCTTTGATTTTTATTATAGATCGAATGTTGAGCTGAATGTCGATTGTCTAGCTCAGCATAAGAAATTATCGAATGTCTAGCTGATTGTTGATTGTCTAGCTCAACATTCACTTTAAGGATACTTTGATAATTATTACAGGTCGGATGTTGAGCTGAATGTCGATTGTCTAGCTCGACATAAGTAATTTTCGAATGTCTAGCTGATTGCTGATTGTCTAGCTTAACATTCATTTTAAGAATACTTTGATTATTATTACAAGTCGAATGTTGAGCTGAATGTCGATTGTCTAGCTCGACATAAGAAATTATCGAATGTCTAGCTGATTGTTGATTGTCTAGCTCAACATTCACTTTAAGGATACTTTGATAATTATTACAGGCCGACTGTTGAGCTGAATGTTGATTGTCTAGCTCGACATAAGAAATTATCGAATGTCTAGCTGATTGTTGATTGTCTAGCTCAACATTCACTTTGAGAATTGTTTGATTATTATTATAGATCGAATGTTGAGCTGAATGTTGATTGTCTAGCTCGACATAAGAAATTATCGAATGTCTAGCTGATTGTTGATTGTCTAGCTCAACATTCACTTTAAGAAAACCTCGATCATTATTATAGATCGAATGTTGAGCTGAATGTCGATTGTCTAGCTCGACATAAGAAATTATCGAATGTCTAGCTGATTGTTGATTGTCTAGCTCAACATTCACTTTAAGGATACTTTTGATAATTATTACAGGTCAAAATGTTGGGGCCTGAATGTTGATTTTTCTAGCTCGAAAATAAAAAATTTAAATGGGAAATGTCAAAGCTGAATTTTTTTGATTGTCAAACCCTCAACATTCATTTTTAAAAAACCTGATCATTATTATTACAAAATTTTAAAGGTGAATGTCGTTTTGTCTAGTTTCCCCAAAAATTTTTATTTTTTTTGTAAAATTTCTTTAATTTTTTATTTAATAAAAAAAGTTTTTCCCGAAAAGTTGACCCCTTAAATTGGTTTATTGCTAGGCCCCGGACTTTTTGGAAATTTTGGGGAAAATTTTTCTCTATTTAATTGATGGTTTAGCCAAAAATTACTTTGAAAGGGAAAATTTTAAATAATTTAATTAACAAGGTCGAATGTTGAGTTTTAAAAAGGTCGATTTTTTCTTTAACCCCTGGGGACTTTAAAAAATTTTCCAAAATGTCTAGCTGATTGTTGATTGTCTAGCTCAACATTCACTTTGAGAATTGTTTGATTATTATTATAGATCGAATGTTGAGCTGAATGTTGATTGTCTAGCTCGACATAAGAAATTTTCGAATGTCTAGCTGATTGTTGATTGTCTAGCTCAACATTCACTTTAAGAAAAAACCTCGATCATTATTATAGATCGAATGTTGAGCTGAATGTCGATTGTCTAGCTCGACATAAGAAATTATCGAATGTCTAGCTGATTGTTGATTGTCTAGCTCAACATTCACTTTAAGGATACTTTGATAATTATTACAAGTCGAATGTTGAGCTGAATGTTGATTGTCTAGCTCGACATAAGAAATTTTCGAATGTCTAGCTGATTGCAAATTGTCTAGCTAAACATTCATTTTAAGAATACTTTGATTATTATTACAAGTCGAATGTTGAGCTGAATGTCGATTGTCTAGCTCGACATAAGAAATTATCGAATGTCTAGCTGATTGTTGATTGTTTAGCTCAACATTCACTTGAAGGATACTTTGATAATTATTACAGGTCGAATGTTGAGCTGAATGTTGATTGTCTAGCTCAACATTCACTTTGAAAATTCTTTGATTTTTATTATAGATCGAATGTTGAGCTGAATGTCGATTGTCTAGCTCGACATAAGAAATTATCGCATGTCTAGCTGATTGTTGATTGTCTAGCTCAACATTCACTTTAAGAAAACCTCGATCATTATTATTGATCGAATGTTGAGCTGAATGTCGATTGTCTAGCTCGACATAAGAAATTTTTGAATGTCTAGCTGATTGTCGATTGTCTAGCTCAACATTCACTTTGAAAATTCTTTGATTTTTATTATAGATCGAATGTTGAGCTGAATGTTGATTGTCTAGCTCGGCATAAGAAATTATCAAATGTCTAGCTGATTGTTGATTGTCTAGCTCAACATTCACTTGAAGGATACTTTGATAATTATTACAGGTCGAATGTTAAGCTGAATGTTGATTGTCTAGCTCGACATAAGAAATTTTCGAATGTCTAGCTGATTGTTGATTGTCTAGCTCAACATTCACTTTAAGAAACCCTCGATCATTATTATAGTTTCAAATTTGTTGGGGCCTAATGTCGATTGTATATTTTTCGAATAAAAATTTCTAAAGTTTTGGGTTTGATTGCCCGTTTGATAGCTCAACATTAAATTAAAAAAGGGTTTTTGGGATTTTTAAATTAAATAAAAACAAATTTTTGAGCTAAATGTCAAATTGGTCCTAGCTGACTAAAAAATTTTTTATCAATTTCTAGCGGGATTTTGGGTTTTTAAAGGCCAAAAACCTTTTCCCCCACTTTAAAAAACCTCGATATTTTTTATAGACCCAATGTTAAAAGCTGAAGGGGTCGATTTTTTCTAGCTGAAAAAAAAGAAATTTTTTCGGATGTTTAGTGTTTTTGATTTTTTCTGGGCTCAACATTTCACTTTAAGGAAAATACTTTTGATATTATTACATTGTAGAATTGATGTTGAGCTGAATGTTGATTGTCTAGCTCGACATAAGAAATTTTCGAATGTCTAGCTGATTGTTGATTGTCTAGCTCAACATTCACTTTGAGAATAGTTTTATTATTATTATAGATCGAATGTTGAGCTGAATGTTGATTGTCTAGCTCGACATAAGACATTATCGAATGTCTAGCTGATTGTTGATTGTCTAGGTCAACATTCACTTTAAGAAAACCTCGATCATTATTATTGATCGAATGTTGAGCTGAATGTCGATTGTCTAGCTCGACATAAGAAATTTCTGAATGTCTAGCTGATTGTCGATTGTCTAGCTCAACATTCACTTTGAAAATTCTTTGATTTTTATTATAGATCGAATGTTGAGCTGAATGTCGATTGTCTAGCTCAGCATAAGAAATTATCGAATGTCTAGCTGATTGTTGATTGTCTAGCTCAACATTCACTTTAAGGATACTTTGATAATTATTACAGGTCGGATGTTGAGCTGAATGTCGATTGTCTAGCTCGACATAAGAAATTTTCGAATGTCTAGCTGATTGCTGATTGTCTAGCTTAACATTTATTTTAAGAATACTTTGATTATTATTACAAGTCGAATGTTGAGCTGAATGTCGATTGTCTAGCTCGACATAAGAAATTATCGAATGTCTAGCTGATTGTTGATTGTCTAGCTCAACATTCACTTTAAGGATACTTTGATAATTATAACAGGCCGAATGTTGAGCTGAATGTTGATTGTCTAGCTCGACATAAGAAATTTTCGAATGTCTAGCTGATTGTTGATTGTCTAGCTCAACATTTCACTTTGAGAATTGTTTGATTATTATTATAGATCGAATGTTGAGCTGAATGTTGATTGTCTAGCTCGACATAAGAAATTATCGAATGTCTAGCTGATTGTTGATTGTCTAGCTCAACATCCATTTTAAGAAAACCTCGATCATTATTATAGATCGAATGTTTAGCTGAATGTCGATTGTCTAGCTCGACATAAGAAATTATCGAATGTCTAGCTGATTGTTGATTGTCTAGCTCAACATTCACTTTAAGGATACTTTTGATAATTATTACAGGTCGAAATGTTGAGCTGAATGTTGATTGTCTAGCTCGACATAAGAAATTTTCGAATGTCTAGCTGATTGCTGATTGTCTAGCTAAACATTCATTTTAAGAATACTTTGATTATTATTACAAGTCGAATGTTGAGCTGAATGTCGGTTGTCTAGCTCGACATAAGAAATTATCGAATGTCTAGCTGATTGTTGATTGTCTAGCTCAACATTCACTTTAAGGATACTTTGATAATTATTACAGGTCGAATGTTGAGCTGAATGTTGATTGTCTAGCTCGACATAAGAAATTTTCGAATGTCTAGCTGATTGTTGATTGTCTAGCTCAACATTCACTTTGAGAATTGTTTGATTATTATTATAGATCGAATGTTGAGCTGAATGTCGATTGTCTAGCTCGACATAAGAAATTATCGAATGTCTAGCTGATTGTTGATTGTCTAGCTCAACATTCACTTTAAGGATACTTTATAATTATTACATGTCGAATGTTGAGCTGAATATTGATTGTCTAGCTCGACATAAGAAATTTTCAAATGTCTAGCTGATTGTTGATTGTCTAGCTAAACATTCATTTTAAGAATACTTGATTATTATTACAAGTCGAATGTTGAGCTGAATGTCGATTGTCTAGCTCGACATAAGAAATTATCGAATGTCTAGCTGATTGTTGATTGTCTAGCTCAACATTCACTTTAAGAAAACCTCGATCATTATTATTGATCGAATGTTGAGCTGAATGTCGATTGTCTAGCTCGACATTCACTTTGAAAAATTCTTTGATTTTTACTATAGATCGAATGTTGAGCTGAATGTTGATTGTCTAGCTCGACATAAGAAATTTTCGAATGTCTAGCTGATTGTTGATTGTCTAGCTCAACATTCACTTTGAGGATACTTTGATAATTATTACAGGTCGAATGTTGAGCTGAATGTTGATTTTCTAGCTCGACATAAGAAATTTTCGAATGTCTAGCTGATTGTTGATTGTCTAGCTCAACATTCACTTTGAGAATTGTTTGATTATTATTATAGATCGAATGTTGAGCTGAATGTTGATTGTCTAGCTCGACATAAGAAATTATCGAATGTCTAGCTGATTGTTGATTGTCTAGCTCAACATTCACTTTGAAAATTCTTTGATTTTTATTATAGATCGAATGTTGAGCTGAATGTCGATTGTCTAGCTCGACATAAGAAATTATCGAATGTCTAGCTGATTGTTGATTGTTTAGCTCAACATTCACTTTAAGGATACTTTGATAATTATTACAGGTCGAATGTTGAGCTGAATGTTGATTGTCTAGCTCGACATAAGAAATTTTCAAATGTCTAGCTGATTGTTGATTGTCTAGCTAAACATTCATTTTATGAATACTTTGATTATTATTACAAGTCGAATGTTGAGCTGAATGTCGATTGTCTAGCTCGACATAAGAAATTATCGAATGTCTAGCTGATTGTTGATTGTCTAGCTCAACATTCACTTTAAGAAAACCTCGATCATTATTATTGATCGAATGTTGAGCTGAATGTCGATTGTCTAGCTCGACATAAGAAATTTCTGAATGTCTAGCTGATTGTCGATTGTCTAGCTCACCATTCACTTTGAGGATACTTTGATAATTATATCACGTCGAATGTTGAGCTGAATGTCGATTGTCTAGCTCGACATAAGAAATTTTCGAATGTCTAGCTGATTGTTGATTGTCTAGCTCAACATTCACTTTGAGAATTGTGTGATTATTATTATAGATCGAATGTTGAGCTGAATGTTGATTGTCTAGCTAGACATTGAATGTCGATTGTTGATTGTTGATTGTTTAGCCAAGTTATTGTACATCGTTTACCTTTGTAAGTACCGTTAAAGTGATTTTGTTTGGAAGCCATTAACGTCTTTGTTCTCATTTTGCTATATTCATGACTAATTAGTTTGATATCAGAGTTACTTTTGTTTGATGATAAGAATCTTGCATGCTATAATCTGTTATAATACTATTCTGTTCCACATTTTTGTCCTTTCTCATGAACAAAGCGTATTTTGTTTCTGTGACTTAATTTGTGAAATATCACTGTTAACATAATTCTATCTTTATAAAACATACCGACTGTTTTTCAGTTCAAAATATAGAGAAATAAAGAATCCATAAAGAACGAACAACACTACAAAATTGAAAATGTTGCAGGCTCGGTTTGATTGAGTCTGTTCATGAACGATAATGGTAAGTGCAAGTTATCGTTTACGCACATTAGCACCGGCTTAAAGGTAAAATTTAGAATTTTGAAACATCCACAGATGTGATCACGAAACCTTCAATGTGACACGTTAGTGCCATTGAAAAGCGGCATCTGGTCCCCAAGTAAAAGATTGCGTGTTTCCTAAACGAAAAAACAAGGAAGGAACTAAATAGGGGCTGTGAAGGTCACAGATATGCTGTCAAAAGACAAATTTAAAAAAGCAGGCAACAATATCCTAAGGGTGATTAAACATTATTTATATGGGGAATACTGGAACCACACATATACTTGTCTTTTTTATGAACTGAAAAAATGTATGTGTGTACTTAATATAAAGGATAAAGTCTTTCCTGTAAGCGGGCTTAAAAGGATGACATAAGCAGTCAGTTGATCTGTTGAATAATAAAAATTAACCACCATTATTAAATAACTTTACGTTTTTAGTCCTATAAAAAGCACCTGACACGTTCAATAACACGATGGCCTGCCTTAAAACAGGGCCAATAATTATATCACTTTTTCGGCCCCGGGCCGAAAAGTGATATAGATATAAAGCCCGCAATTGAAGTAATTTGATTGGCTAATAAAGCAGGGCCAAAATATGATATAGATTTCTGGAATGGCAGCCATTTTGTTTTTACTCGGTCTATGTGTAGACGTAAATGAAACAAAATATTCTCAGTTTCTAAACATTCACAGTCTGACATTTTGTTGTACATGTACAATATAAGTTACAAAATGTAGGTTTTTCCATACAAACTGATATAATTTAGTTATTTTTACAGTTGTTCTTTGTTATAATTAAAATGTGTTAGACTTAAAATAAGAAGAAATATCCGAGGATTAAATGTGAAATATTATAAGTACATGTAGTTATTTAATAAAATTGTCAATAAATAAATGATTTGATATTGGCCCTGTTATTTGTCCTCGGGTCAGTCGTATTGGCCCTCGGCCTTCGGCCTTGGGCCAATACGACTGCCCTCGGACAAATAACAGGGCCAATATCAAATCACTTATTTATTAACATATAGTATATTATTCCATATGAAATTGTCTAATTTGATAATGGACGTTTCAAACTAAAACACAACAGTATTTTAGCTAACATTCTAATGGTACTTCAATTACATGAGGAAAAATCAGAAAAGATTAAATGGGGAAAATTGGGAAAAAACAATATTTGCAGTTTAGAATTCAAAGTGACAGACATGCTGTTATCGAAATATCAAAATATCAGCCAGACACTAATGACTGTTTTGACAGCACAGAAATATGATCAATAGAACATCAATTATGTATGTATTTAAATAACAAAATAGATTTGTTACCAGATGAATTTATAGTTTGCACTTTACAGTCCGTCCATGAACAGGCTTTCTGCTTAAGCCGGTGCTAGGTGGCTTGGACGGTAGTTTGCACTTGACAGTATCGCCCATGAACAGGCTCAATCAAACCGAGCCTGAAACATTTTCAATTTTGTCGCGTTTGGCTTTCTTTAGGGATTCTTATTTCCCTCTATTTTTTCTTTAGGGATTCTTATTTCTCTCAATTTATGCCATATAGCTCTTACCGTTACCATCATATGAGTTTGATTTAATGATCCAAGGACTAATCTTATGTATGTCTATGAGAACATTGCATGATGACTGATGGTTATTAAAGTTATCGTCTGCAAAATAAGCAAATGACTGCTTTATTTCATGTTTTAGCTACATAAATAAAAGATCATTGCCATTGCAATCGGTTGCAGCGATTTTTACATAATTTTTTTATTTGTTTTCTACTGTGATGATATTAAAGCAAATACCAAATTATGACGCATTTTTAATATTAAAAAGGTACCAAATCGGTATTTTATTTAGTAATTTTAATTAGTATTTAAAAAAACTTTTCATGATTAATCAAAACCTTGAAAATCACATTTTCTTTTTTTATATTCTATTTTAACTTATCTTTTCATATTTTGTAACTTCTTTAACACAAACACAGAGAACAACATACTTTATATATATAAAATGACTTTAAATGATAAATGATTGTAAACATATTTGTACATGTATTTACTAATAACTTAGAATTTTAACTGACCTAGAGATATCATTACAAATTTACTTAGGTTTTACCATGACGTAGTGCCCTTTAAAAGATACCTCTTTGATTAATGAGGGATGTTCAAATATGAATGCAAATGGTTCAATTTACCGAAGTGCTCAACAAACAGTGCCAAAATAAGTATCTTAATCCCTCAAAAAACTCACCACCATGTGATATACAATCCAATCCAATTAATCCAATTTTAAATGCGTTTTGATAAAATTTTCGAGGTTAACTGTTCAGACACTGGAATAATATTACATAACCGAACCGATATTTTTTCGCGTTTGATATTTTCTTCCAGTAAGGTATTTTTGAGCCTCGGAAACAGGAATTAGTCAGAAGGGGCAAGATCTGGCGAATAAGGAGGGTGAGTAAGCTCGTTTCAGATATTCTCGTACAATGGTACCTTTTTGTGACGAAGCATTGTCATGCAACAACCTGACACCACGGAGACCATTTACTGGACAACGGGTTTTACATATTTCTTTAATTAATGGAGAAAATTGCCTTTTTAAAACTTGACATTTACAAACGTACCCTCTTTGGTAAATAAAATTACATACATGACCTCTTTGACGCTCATGGTGCGTTTTGCTATGCAAGGTATTTGACTTCCTTTGGTTGCCTATAATTTGTTATGTATCTTTTGCTTGGGCTCATAAAAGTCCCCCACGTCTCATCGCCAGTGATGATATTTGCAAACGATCGATTTTTGTATTCAGGGAACTGCTTCTACAATTGTTTGAGCAAGTTTTTTCTCTTTTGTAAGGAGATTGGAAATCCACCTTGCACTTATCTTTCTCATTTTGAAATCAAGTCTGAGAACTGTATCAGCGGCTCCTATAGAGATACCAACGCATTTACTATATACCTAGTTGTTAATATTGCATCAGTAGCAATCAAATCGTTTACTTTTTGAACCATTTTGGCAAAGTTGAAGTTTTCGGACGTCGTGCATAAGGCGAATCTTTTCCTGAATCAACACCTCTTTTAAATTTCTTACAACCACCATGTGACAAATGAAAAAGAAAGTTCATTTTCCCATCAACACGACATGTTTCCTTAAATATGCATACCATACAAATCTGGAAACAAAGTGATCCCTCGGAAAAATTAATCACAACAAAATTACATAAGAATTGCAGACTCGGTTTGATTGAGTCTGTATATGAGGGACAATGAATAAGTGCAACATCCCTCACGTCCCCTAGCACCGGCTTGAGCGGTACTCAATTCTCAACACTTAATAGTACTGGCATCAATGATCCCGAAGGACCAGAAAAATAAATATAACAACACTGAAGTGAAGTACGGGGCAACTTTTTACAGCTGCCACACAGCACTTAACACCTGCTGAAAAAGTTGACATTTTATTATTAAATGACTCCTTAATACAAAGATTATCTTATTTTAAAATTAACATTATGACTGTCTGAGCAATAATGAAATGGAAACAATACAGGTCTCCTATACGGTTAAATGTAAATTTGATTACAAATGAGTTCAACTCGCACATCAGATAATTCAGTGCAGTCATCCATGAATCTTTGTCACTAACAGTCACTTTAAGCAAACAAAAAAAAAAAGAAGACGACGTTCGTATATTCTACCAATTTTAACAGATTCCATTAATCACATCTAGGTTGTAAATACTATTTCAATCTTTTGCTTGGGTTGAACGACGCACCAGCATAGAAATGTCATGTGTCGATTTTCCAACATTTATTGGTGGCGGAAGACATTAAGTACCCTCCGTGCATTATGTCAGGCCAGAGCAAGCACCTAAAAAGAACAACCGACGTTCCGTAAGCCAGCTGGATAACTTCCACATCTGAGTAAGCTAGCTGGATAACTTCTTCACCATAATCCCTATATTGATTCGAACCTACAGCGGTAAGGGGAAAGTGTTAAGAATAAGTGTTCAACTGTGATGGAATGTATTGTTTTTAAGAAGCACACAGGGAAAAAGCAACAACATTTTTTTCTTCAGTTTCCGGTGATAAAACATGACGTCTTTAGATGTTACACGACCAAAAATTTGGATTATATTGAAAGCTTTTCTCGGAATTTGTAAATAACATTGCGCTTTTATAACTAAAGAAGCCGATGTAATTTGACGACAACTCCATAACTATCGGAGATAATTGTGTTAATTGTGTGTTTCTTTAGGTAGACTTGTCACTAATTAAGTAAACGTATGGTAAGTTTATTTCAGCAAGGTCGCTATAAAAGGAGTTTTCACTAACAAGATAGACACAAACATTATTTTATCAGTACGATATACATCTCAAAGTTAGAATGAGAATATATTTTGTCAATAATGTTCTCCAAATTCCCATTTCTAGTTGCCTATTCTGTCACATCAAAGTATTATAGGGATGTTGTATTAAAACAAATTAAAATCAATTAATAAAAACTCGTATGAAAGAACTATATTTTTTGCATGACCACGGTTCTGCACACAAAGGAGCTACTGTAATTGATTTTTTTCGAGAGAAACAGGAAAAGTCCTTAAACATCCACCGTATTCTCAGACTTGGCACACTGTGACTTTTCGTCTTTCATAGACTGAAAAAAAAAACATATTACAGGTCATTCAAAGGTATAACAGGAATATATTGATGCAAGTATAGAAAATTGTATAATGTTTTCTCTTTTGTTACATTTATTGACCTTATTACATTACATATTGACTCAATATTTCTTGTTTTGAAACATAGATGCGCATGTTACTTCTATATATTTATGCTTCTTAATAACATATTTTAGTCCCTAAATGCAAGGTACCTAGCGACAATGGATATACATGTTTTGTCGTGTTTTTGTTCAAACGATTCGTTCAATATTTCTTTTATGAAAAGGGGTCATCTGTATATCTATACAGTTAATGATTTTTTAATAATTTATTACAACAAACCCTTATGGATTTCAAACCAATTGTATATCACCGCTGTCGGTTCGAATCCCGATAGGAACTTTGGATTATTTCATGTTATGAACCTATCAACTAGCTTATGAAACATAGTGATAATATCATAATTACTGAATGTTCCGTTTCAATTATCTCACTGACATAAGCTTTATGAAGTATGTCTGTCGATATATATACGGCAAAATAGTTTCTGAAAAGTCTTCAAGTTTGACATAAATGATACTTCAATCACTGGATAATACAATCTATTACTGCAAAGGACATTTGGACATTTGTTAGGGGAAATGCTGTCATTCTGTTTTTGGTTATTGTAGCAATAAATAGTACATATGGGGACATAAAAGTAATTATGTTTAGAGCAATGTATACAAGAACCACGACATAAGGTTAAAAACAAGTAGTTTCGTTGAAGTGGATTTGTCTTCAATGGGCAGATTATACATAAATATTTCAAAAATTGATTAAAGAAGTATTGCTTAATTCAATAAAATAGGAACGCTTATGAAGGCATATCATTTTTATCTTGAAACTTAAAAGGCAATTGTACAAAATCCTCGATAACTTTTCCAAGCGTTTTTTGCTTCACATCATTTGCTTAAATGGCATAAACCATTTATATATCATTTAAATAATTGTCCAAAGATGGTTTTTAAACTAATTTAAGTTGATAAGCTTAAATCGCCATTTCCTTTTTGATGAAACCTTTCTCGATTATTACATTGACAAAAATATTCTTCCTGTTTAGTGATATTCACATGACATTTTTACTTCCGGGAAAAGATTTATAACATAAAAAGACGTTTCTTATAGACGAAGCAAGAGCATATTATTCAAATAATTAAATTAATTCAAATGATTTAAATTCGCATTTCAAGACTTTAACGAGCATAATTTTAATCACTTGCGCGTTCATTGATAAAACATATTAGATCAAATTGATATATAGCTTTAATACCAATGTTGTTGGTGTAGTCAATCTTGATAAATTGTTGCATTTCTTGGTTATCGGATATTTTACAAGGCTTAGCACTGTTGCTTAATGACCTTTTTATGCTTTAAAGGAGACTCGTAGCATACTTCATCATTGAATTAAAAAAAAATCAATCAATGTAAGTACTTAAACATCAATCTTAAGTGGATAATTAGTTTTAAATCTGGAAAAAGATGGTACATTTATACCTTCAGCCGGCGTATGTTCAAAAAACAATTTACCAAAACAATTAGAATGCCGTCCTTTCTTCATTTATATTTCTTTTAAATTAGTACAAGTACTTTTTATGAACTTACCAGGAATATTTTTCAAGGGGTGGGAGAGGATAGTGTTTGTTGCTGCTTGTCGTTGAATATAACTTTTGGTTCTGTAATTCAAGTCAAGCATGGTATAAATTCAAAAACCACAGCAATTGTACGTCATTTACATACACTTCATTTGTTTTAACACTCATATTATGTTAACGTATGAATGTTACTGACTTTCAAATTGTAGGTTTATTATCTAAACATCTGTATAATGGGTACAAACACACACATGTCTGGTGGTTTGACCCAATGACACGATTTTTTAAAACATGTGCTTTCTGACATTTTCATTGTTGTTTCGAGCAAATTATGGCCATGATACCGCAATTAATTTTGTCATCAATGAATAAATTTTTATAATAATAAATCACACAAAAAACTAACAAAAATATTCAACGATTAATAACAATCAATGTTGTTAGATAAAATAGAACAATACCACATAATACATCAACAAGTTCGGGAAATCAGAGATTATATAAACATATTTATAGTATATTTTTATCTAAAATTCAGACTAAGGCCAATGTTTTACATCGTTTAATTGTAATATACATGATGTCTAAAAATATCCGAAAAACTTCTTAATCTTTGCTAATCTTGGGCTGTTTTTTTGGGGGGCCTTTTTACAAGCTATAATGATGATACTTTGCTATTTTATTACTTATTTTGTCTGGCTTGAGACATTTTCTATAATTTTTCTAATATATAAGGAAAGTGTCATTTACTTATTGTTACCAAGAAGGAGATATATTAGTAAATCGTTCAGTTGATGTTAGCAATCTTATAACTGTTTATGTGAAATTTAATTCAATACTTATGTTGAAAAAGTAAGATAATGAGTTATTTAAGTTTGAAAACAATCATCAATCAAACGATATCGTTGAAACCTCGTAAGCCTATTATCATTATAATAATCATCTAAAAAAATAATATATTCTGTTCAGTTATAGTTTGTTCATATGTGGAGTAGTTTGCTGGGAATTGCTATTGATTCAGATATGATAATTGAAACACTTACTTGATTTCGCTATGTTTACTTATAATCGATTCATAACAAATGCAATTTTGTTTGCATTGTGTACATGATCCAATGACTTGAATAATCGCTATTGTTCATTTAAGTAAAAAATGTATACGTTTCCTTTAAATTTTGCTTGAATTTAATTATGACTTTCGCTCAAAAAATATTATTTGTATTATTATTTCACAATCACTTAAAAGTATTTTTGATTTTAAAGTAATCATTATCTATCCATGAACATTTCCAAAGAACACCATCAATGAAATAATATTTTATGACCACGTTTGAGTAACAATGTTATAAAGCTTCTTTGTAACTAATTAACTTGCATTGTTTTGAAACAAGTTTCAAAAGGCAGATTCTGTCCTTCTCTACATCAAAGTATTAATAATGAAAGATAAGAATATTTTTTTTATAAAGTTAACTTAATGATTTTAATAGACAGACAGATCTATTTCTGTAGTTATTTAATATCAATATGACTCGGGGGGGGGACAGCAGGCTTAACGATGATCTTCATTGATATTAAAGAACACATATACTGCTTTATTATATGTCTTTAGGATGATTTTGTTTGTTTGTTTGTTTGGATTTTTACGGCACGTCAACACATAACTGGCCATATCGTGCCGAATGCTATAATAGGCTTAAAATGTTATGTAAAACTTTGTAATTGACAATAGAAATGAACCAATTAGATCCTAGAATACAAGTTTATCTCTTTCAAATAATCAATTATGTTTTTTGATGGAATTGTATTAAAAAGTTCTTTGAGTGAATTTACAGAATAAAATCTATTACGGGCCTGTGAAAAATCATGACATTCAAGAAGAAAATGCTTGACAGTAAAATTTTCATTAGGATGATTAAAAATTTTCTATGACATCATAAGCGCATATCCTGCGAAAAATACAGTTCGAAGGGAATCCAAACTTCGTCATTATCTCATTACGATACATTGATATAGTTGCATGTCTATCATGTGAATAAAAGATTCCAAACAGATTTATAAATACACTTTCATCATGTAATGCATTAAAAGCGGGACATCAACACATTGATGAATTTAAACATGATATATTACGGAGATATATAGACAAAAATGTGAATCGTCTAAGCTGGAATATTTATGTAGACAATATCTCTCGTTAATAACAATTACGTTTAGATTTTCTGGAAACATTTACTTGCCTGACAATCCCTTGGTATTCATCATTGTAAGGAACAGTTAGACTGAAAACGAAATCGAAGAAAAATTTTTCTGACCCGATGGCATTTACAAAGTAAACACTGCATATAAAGCAAATGTCCGTTGGTTTCTATGCATTTTCTTTCGAGTAAACTGACAGTGTATGAAAATTAAAAATTTAAATATTCAAACATATTTATCATGAAAGGAATATACTTTATTTCTGCGTAATTTATAATTAAAAAAATAAGTTTATCGCAAAATTAAAAAAAAATGAATGTTGCACTACGGATACTTCTAATGCACTGACTTTTAAGGTAAAACGAACGTACGAAAAGAAGTTAAGAAGTAAGTAAGAAAAGAAACAAAAGTAAAATGTTTTAAGGAATAAAATGGGCAAACAATTAAGTGAAGCACAAACATAAGAATATATTCCAATCATAACTCATTTCTTTTCACTTATTATTTGAACAGAAATTGACTATGGGATTACAGTTGTATTCTCATTAATAAGTCACCGTTGTAAAACATGTTTTCTGTTCTTATTAAGTCCGCGACGCGGTCTCTAAAATAGTGTACTCGTATTTTTACGTTTGCTAGCAGACATCGATATAAAACGATCTATAGCATTCTCATGAAAATACATTCTTGTTAACATGCTTTCTATGAGACAGATTAATTTATATAAATGGCATGCAACTCTCACAAATCAGCTACAACTATACAATAGATAACATAACATTAAGCATGTTTAACTACTCAAATGGATTATGATAGTAATTTTTCGCAGCTTGCACTATGAGCGGCATTTATGACTGTGTTACGTGCATCACACCTGTAAGCTCTCTTGCTAAATGGTCTGTATATCTTTAAATCATTATCTTGAAGAATAGAATAAATAGAGCAAAGTGTTAAGAAATACATATATGTTTTAAGAACGTACAAACCACATGGATTTGCACTATACACAATAGTGTTTAATGGTACTATTTCCTTTTGTCTTTGTACAGTTTAAATGCGCTTTCCAATGAGAAAGATACTGTCAATATGTAAAATACCTAACTGCTGCGAAGTCTATTCCCTCAGAATTGTACCATTCCTTTCTCACAATTTCAATCTCAACTAAAAAGGATATTGATTTCATCAATACAGAGTTGTATAAAAAGATAGTGTCCAATTTCTCCGGATGAACACTTATTGTTTACATGTTTGAAAAAATTTAATTCATTTATTATTCAGATAATAAATATACAATTATCTCTATTTTCTAAGTCATGCCTGTAACGGTCTTTTCAAACAGTAGATCATTCTTATCGTGTCTGTTAGATTTCCTTAATTAATGACAAGTAAAATTATGTGTAAATACTTCCTAAAATTGAATCAGACGGGAAAATTGTGCGTGCATTTACATTTGAAAAAGCCGTCGGACTTGAAAAGTCTATATTCTAAATATAATAATAATAAAAACAACAAGAACACATGAATATAACTGTTTAGATTTCTCGATGTTTTGGCTTATGCCTACATCATGGCCAATATTGAAATATACTTTTTAATCTAGAAAAAGCAAGATACGGTACAAATCTTTGAGGTAGAATTGAGAAAAGTAATAACAAAGTGATTTTCTTCCGATTTTTAATATTTTTACAAACATTTCATTCAGCTGCTTGTTGCAAAATATACCTTACATCATATTCAATCATTACATTTTGTGTAATAACTTTTATCTTACAAGCAGAAAAATGTGTTTGTTATAAAATGATAGAATTATGAATCAGTTTTTCTAAAATCTACAACGTAGCTTATATTTTCTTCACTGATGTATTTGGTTGTAGGTGACAAATAATTACACTTTTTCAGCTTATTTTATGATCAGCATTATCACGTTCCTGTACCAAAACTAATTATTAAATTTGTGTAACTATTTGGTTTGAATTTTGTCAATCTAAGGCAATATTTCAAGTTTTAATTATCAGTTTTAAAGGCAATCAACAAAGTAAAAATTGTTAAAACAGGAACAAAAAACAGCACGACTGTCTTCCTTTTATAACACTGATTTAGAAAATAGAACATAATATTTGTTTTTATATATAGGTTGTTATAATTGTGGTTGTACAGTAGACGCTTTACGTGTTGTTTGATGTAAATGCCATGTACAAATGCATTCCTTTCAAGCCACCAAATACACTATTTGCACACGTGTCAGTAAGTATTCTATTTTATACTATTGCATCATTTTCTTTTCTGGTGAACATATTTCAGATGTTTTGTTAACAGACACAATAAGACATCGTCAGGCTGGTATGTTTTTTGTTTTTTTTGGGGGGGGGGATACTTCCTTTTATTCATTCATGTTTTCTGCTTTGTGTTGGCTTGTGTGGTGGGAGGGGGTGACGAGATAACGTATGTTTTCGATAAACAATACGTCTTTCAGCTGCTAAAAACGTAACA
Source organism: Ruditapes philippinarum (assembly GCF_026571515.1). Classification (NCBI taxonomy): domain Eukaryota; kingdom Metazoa; phylum Mollusca; class Bivalvia; order Venerida; family Veneridae; genus Ruditapes; species Ruditapes philippinarum. The sequence goes on along the minus strand of NW_026863757.1, from coordinate 42,623 downwards.
ACTACGAATGTATTTTTCCTACAGTAAAGAAGGAAGTTAACAAGTATCTTAGACGGAATATTTTTCTTCTTACCCAATAATAAGCTTTTTCTTTTGTACCGAAACACGCGTGTAATTTTTGGTGTACATTTATAAAATTTAAAATGTTTTTTTTATAGGAATCGGCAGTCAGATTTTCCCTTAATTTCCCCTGCTATCTTCTGGTGAGATTTCCAACATGCTGAATATGAATAACAATAAACAAAGAAAAAATGGTTTGGTTGCTAGATCAATAAGATCTTGACTTTGCTGAAATGTTTTCTTTCCTATCACATTATATTGATATTCTTATCTTTTCTTTCATGTGTTAGTTTTATTTCTTCCTAGTAAATTAAAATAAAGGTAATATAAAATATAAAATATGTAACTTCATACAAGTATATTGATAAGAAAGTAATTATTTTGTTATAATCAGAAATTATGTGTGGTCTTTATGAATGTAATCGCAATAAAATAAAAATGAGTCTAGTGTTTAAAATGAGAAAAAAACTCCATCTTTAATAGTCTTTTGATTTAACAAAGTTGAAATGAATAGCCCATTCTAATACTTTATTGAAATGGTAAATTTATTTCTTTGAAGTAAAAGTAGTGTTCACTTAATGCCTAAGAAATGCTTCAATTTTATTACCCAAAAGCTTTTTTAACACGGTGTAATTTTATAGTATCCAAGAAATTACTCATTTGCCATTTACCTAAATTTTTTCATCTGTTAGCCCTTTCTAACGAAGTAATAATTTGTTTGTTTCGGAGACATGAATTTCCTTTCAAAAAGTATCAATTTGAAATTTAGTTTTAGTTGATTTTTTTGTGGAAAAATAATTATATAATAAATTTTATGCTTACCTTTTTGTAAATGAAAATCATCAATTCAAAACAATCAAATATATATAAAACAGTTTCAAAATTTTTAATTTGCTATAATAGTAACTTAAGTTACCAAATACGATTTCTCCAGAAAATTGATTAGCAAGTAGTGTTGGTAAAAAGTGTCTACTTGCAAAGAAAACGTGATATGAGTAAACTTGTTACATTAATGTTGCATTTAAAATATTGTCATTGCTAACATCAAATAATCAAATAATGGCAAATGCAAAGAGTTCAAGGTTCTTTGCCTTGTATGTCACAATGCTGTATGTTTCCCTTATCATGAGACTTTTGCTGACAAGTAACAGCTTTCCAATACAGTTGACAATATTGGCGATAAATGATGAATTTTATACAGGGCATATAACGTATCATATGAATAATTGATGATATATTTTCGTAAAAAGGACAAGAAATAGTGTTTATTGTTGTCCAGAACATAAATGTCATCGCATGGTGCCTCGTCATATTACTTAAAAGGGAAACGAATAAAATTACTTTTTACACAGATGTCTTGGATAAAAATATTCTGCTTTAAGATAATACTTAACAGAACTACCCTTTCCAATATGCTGAATTAAATCTTAAACACCACAAAGAAATATTGTGTTTATAGAGATGGAATTTCTGTTTTTACTTCTCAAGGAAAGTGTAGCTGATATTTATACGAAATAGCAAGTTGATTCGGAATTCGGAACTTCGATTTTTTGCGAGATAAAAACTTGTTATAAATGTTACTAAAGCTTAACAACAACAATCGTGTTAAAGATAGATCCGGTAACTTGACCGTTCATTAAGCAGCCATTTTCTAAATCTTAATTAAATTTGCACGCTTCCTCCATATAATGTTATAAATCATTCATTAAGCCATTGTAAACACGTAAAAAATGCGGACGATGTATTTTCGTAAAAGTACAGGACTATGTAGATTTTCCGATAAGAGTTCTTATCTTTTGTCCGTTTTTCCTTATTTTCATTGGCCCATCTTATACAGACCAAAAGAAGGCAACATCTGATTTACGTAACGAGTATGTAAAATTATGGATTTATTCAGTCTAACAATGAGTTTATTACCGTCAGTATATATCTACATACAAATTTCTTGACAAAATGTGCGATCTTCATATCAAAATAAAAATACTTTTTATGCACAATTATTGACTCGCTATTATTGCGTTTACATTGATTCAATTATAAAAAAAATACTGATTTAAAGCAAACTGTAATATATTTTTATCATGTATCTTACGCATGCCAATATCATCCATATATAATTCTTTCGCTGTTTGTTTTCATGTCTGATACTTAATACTATCGACGTATTTATTTATTGTACTACAAACATCGCATTATACACCAATTCAATTTATCATAGTCTAAGCGGATGAATAGATGTCGTCACTAGTTGATGTATGTACATATGTATGAGTACATTATCAACATTTCTACATCTATAATAACATATCATTGTTATTTTTTATAAAAGTAAAAATTTATGATGGCAATAAACCAAATCTCTGGATCAAAAAATCAAGAAACATGTCAATTAGTGGTGTCCGGAATAACTCTTGTCAGTTCAATTTAATTCTTTTTTATTAACATAGAATACATTATTTGTTATAATTTTATCATAATCTTTTACAGGATTGAAGTCTCATTAATCTCTTTTGTAATAAAAAGATAATGCACATTAGTCAAGTCTGACCAGGCTTCAAATAATTGGAGCCCATTTGTCTGTTCTTTGAACTTGAAATCCCTTAAACTTTGAATGTATTGTTCCAAAATCAAAATTGGACAGGTCAATGACAGAACTATAGCAGTTTAATTGTTTATATACTTTAAGCAAAAGTATCTTTTGGCAATAATTCAAATGTACTTTATGTGAAAGATTTGTTTAGACAATGTTAAAAACTTTATATATCATAGAAGAATCTATCGGTAGCCATACACCTTTAAACTTTATGCCAATTCGACCTTAAAATCCAGATAATTGACCTTAATCGCAATAAAAAAACCCTGTGTTTTTGCTAAGTACAGGGTGTAGTAACATAAACACTTATCAGGTTAGACTAAATATCTCAACTTCGGCAGAACATTATTATCTAATTGCTATGATTTATGTTCTTGTCTGGAATAAAGAGAAGAGAGACATTGCCAATTTAGTAATTCTAGTTTTTCTAAATACAGTTTATCGTTGTTCAATTAACAAGGATAATTATTAATTTTCTGTATTTAAAATGGTTTAGTATTGATTGTACGCGTTGTCTTGTTTTATTAGAAATACATCAGCTATACTATCAGCACAAGATGGGAAACCTTCCAAGCAATGGGGGTTATTCAAACTACGCATTTTCTCATTCATTAAAATCATGTGTATGCCTATCGATTTAATAAGTAGCCGAAAAAGCTATTCTTAATACACTCAATAATGTCGAGAATTTAATAAGGAATATCTACAAATCATGTTAAATGAGATTTATAGGTCTGACATTGTTTGCAACAATACTCATTTAATAATGTCCCACATTGATGAAACTTACTTTTTCATTTTATAAAAACAGTCAACGTGCTTGACAATCTAAAAAAATTAAATATAATAAGGAAAATATAGACGTGAAACATTCCCGAATATTAGGCTTTCTGCTTTTATTTCATTGGCAGATGAACTTTAATTCATCAAAAGAAATCATATGTTGTTTCTTAGAATTTCTTTCTTTCAGGTAAATTTATTAAATTAAATAATCTTACATAGAAGTCTAAATTTTCAGACAGTTTTTGTTTATAATATTATACGCTATTAACATATTGTCCGTGGAGTCTCTCTGATAAGTCGAAACCAGTGACAGACAATGCATCAACGAAATATAGACGTTATTAATTGAAAAAAAAAGAAAAAAAATGAAGTTAAAATCAAGCAATTAGGGCAAATATAAAAATAAATCATAAACATCAGTAATCATTCTTCCAATCTCATATTTTGAAACATGAATATTGATTTTCGGGGTATGGATCAATCAGAAAATGGAATAAAGGTTACTGTGTCTAAATCTGCATACCGTTATTTTTGTGTCACGATCTCTTAAAAAGCTCAATATAATACAGACTTAATATCATTTTAAAAGACCATAAAAATATCCCGATGATTCATTCGCATCATGCTTTCAATAAGACAAAATGGATTTTGAAAATGACGGCACCTCTCTCAAATCAGCTACAGGTACCACTAGGCTATAACCATCATATTTAAGATTTCAAACACCTTAATATTAGATTTAGTCGATTAAAAATACTGAACTTGATAGTAAAACTTGCATAAGTATGATAATAATGATTATGATCTTCACAGGTGTCCCCGAAACTGCTGTGCATTCACCTGAGAATTCCTTGCAATATCTTCTATAACAAAAATAGGGAAAACATATCGTCAAATATCAATCTCACGCTATCGGCTCGGTTAAGTAAACATAAGGATACCCATTGAAAAATAGCAAGCGTTGTTTCAGGATCTCGTGTTTTATTTCGTTTCACGTTTTAATAGACATTCCATGAACCGACACTGCAGATGATAAAGACCGTAAAATGTTAACACGTCATTTAACTTAAATATATGTTAAATTATTATGTCCTCACAAACAATTTAAAGGTCGACTTGATTGATTTTAATCCAAACAACATTGGCTGATAATTTGATTGAATATGTTTTCATAAATTAGATATATCGTATGTTTGAAAAATAAACTTTCTACTGAATCATTTATATAATACAGGGAAACATGCGACAGTGTTATTGACAATCTCATTGTGCGAGTCCTAGGAGGGGAAAAAAGAAGGTGTTCACTTGGAAAGCGTCATAAATTAAAGTATGAATTAGGTATTTTCAGTGTTTTGTTTATAAAAACGTGTGTTTCACTTTAATTTATATATCAAATGTGTTTTACATAAATGTGTTTCATACTTTTTCTGTACAAATTCTGAAATGTATCGGATTACTTTGAATATTAAATATCAATATTTTAATCAGTTACCTTTCTTTTGGGACACCCATTGTATATCTATATCATTTTCATCCTGGTCATGACTTTAAACAATACAATATAATATTCTAAACATGTCTAGTAAACTTACTTAATTAATGTCAATTAAAGTTATTTATTATCAAACAACAAATAGGACAATATTCCATGCAAGGATAGTGGTAATCAATTGTTTTGAGCATTAGGATCTGTAGATACCCTCCTACTTTATTTTATACTCTTTATTACCTAGAATAAACAAGATATGATACAAAACTTGAAAGTTGAATGACAAGGTGCTCATTTTCTTACGCTTTGTAAAAGTACATTTGAACAGGAAAGAAATAGTAAGAATGTTATGGAAACAGAAATGTCAAATTGGTTTTAATCAATTTAGCTGCTTATTACTGTAAATCTCATACAATCATTTGATTTTATGTATTATAATTATATTCTAAAAGCAGCAACAGTGTATGGAATAAAATCATGGTATCATCATTGAATAATTTATGTTATTAATCAAACATAGTCTGCAATTTTAATGTAATTTTGTTGTAATTAATGCTTCCGAGAAACCATCGTATATATCACTTAACCTTCATTTGTTATTATTTACATTACTACCATTATCCCTATTATTGTTCTTTTTTTCAATATTCAATTATAAGTATTTTATCATCTGTCATCGTCGTCATCATCGATATCAACGTTACTTTCATCAAAAAATTAAAAAATCTATCCAATTCAAAGAGACAAATTGTCAATGTATCACATAATTTTATATGTTTGTAAATGAAGATAATAGAAAAATACAGAAATTAGCGCATGATATGATGCACTATGTACAGCAAAATAACTCAAGCGATCTGCGTAAATGATTTAGCATTTGGAGTTTGATTCTGCTTGTGATACAATTTGATATTTCAACTCCATAGTATTATGTAATTGGAAACAAAACTTTTGTTTCGTGCAGACATAAATAATACGTGCTCCCCATTTATTCGTCCGATTCATGTAAAGTGATTGACTTGTGCATTTATAGCAAGCTAAGAATCAAGAAATTTTAATTTAGTAGTTGGCTTAGAAAGGATATATTTCGTTACAATCGCAATAACTTGCAACATAAGTGTTGCCGTTAACATTGAATCATATTACTCACTTTATCAAAATAAGCTGAATAAAATACTTTATTCAAGGAGGTAATTACTTTTTTGTCTTTTATTATAACATAAATGTTCAGATGTGATTTAAAACACAAGCATATTTAGGTAAACAATTACAAATAAATGTTAAGAGGAATAAATAAAAAAGATTAATACATAAACTAAGCAATAAAACTTTTTATTATCTTTGAATAGTGCAAAAAACAGACATACAAATATTAATGAATCAAGAATTTAATTCGGTGTGGTAAACTTATAAAAACGAAATAAAAGAAAATGAAAACACATTGTACAAGACTAAAGGTATAATGTTTGACAGCCTACTAGATTTAACAAAAATGAGCCCTAAAATATAATTCTTTAATTGATGAATATAGGTTTATATCGAAATTGTACAATTTTGCAATGATTGGGATATGCTTTTTACAGATAAATTTAAAAGCCATGTTACATTTCGCCGTGAAAAATGTGTATCAAACTTGTACGAGTTCTTCGTAAAGTTAACTGGATGGGAGGAAATCTTTAAAACAGTCGTATAGTTATGTTCATGCTACAAATGTTAAGTACAATTTTTAAGAAAGTGGAAACAGAAATAGGTAATGAAAAGAGGGGTCAGTATAACAAGTAATATATAATGTGATTTATTAATTTTGTTTTATTCATGTCAGTGGATTAAGTTGTACGAACATCACTCACGTACTTTGGACAAAACTTTTAAAGCAAATCTGATAAATAGAAATGACTCAAAATGTAGGCAAGGTAGAGTTGGTTTTCTTCCACACTGAATTTCCTATCAATGTGCTATATCAGTATGTTAAGATTAAAGCAAATCCTTCAAGTACTTTAGGAGTTATGCTTCGGACAATTTTTGTTTTTCAATTAAATCTGACAAAGGGAAATATCTCAATAAGGAAGCAAGATTGGGTTATTGTACTTGCCCATTGAACTTCCTACCAATTTGGTTTGTAAGTGTATTAAATTTGAAAGACATATTTTATTAAGTACTTTAGGAGTTATGCTTCAGGCATTTTAATGTAAATCTGATAAATTGGAATAAGTCTAAAAGTAGGCAAGAATCAGTGTACTTACACACCGCACTTTCTTTGCTCTATCAGTGCATGACGTTCGAAGAAAATCCCTCGATATTCTCCGGTCAAACAATAACAATTTAATCAGATAAAGGGACAAAACCGTAAAAGAAGGCAATGAAGAGTTATTGTACGTACAAGCTGCACTTACGCCTTATGTGCTCTGTCAGTGTATGACGTTTAAAGAAAAACTCTCAAGTTTTTTTTAGTTACGTGCGAAAAAGTGTTTCTGATCAAGAGAAAAAAATCTAAAAGTAGACAAGGTAATATGTTAATTGAAATCTTGTGCACCAAAACGAACCAGATTATAGTGTTTATAGTGACAAAGTTCTTATTTCACCGGGAAAGTGTTTTTTCTCTCATAGAAAAAACAATTTAATTTTGAACACCAATTTGCGTCAGTTCAGATGAAAATTTGTTATTACTACTTGTATATCTAAAGCTGGACAACGATTACAGTCGTGACAAAAGATAGATAAAATAACTTGATGTCTCATTTAGTAACATTCTTCTATATTTTCTTACAGTGTCATGTGATATTTGCCGATAGTTGTTCGTTATCTTAATAAATTATGACTCTTTGATTATAGGATCAATGACCTAACTTCAAAGAGAAAAGATAAAACAAGATATTTAGACGAAATAATAAGCTGCATTTTATGCACAAGAACGGACAAGCAATTCTTGCGTGTCATTTATTGAATTTCAAACAATTATCTGCTCAAAGTAATTGCCATGATGGATTAAAGAATATAGCAATAAAGATTCCTGCTTCAAATATTCATTGATACTATTTTGGTTTAAAATATTATGATATTTTGTGTTTTTAATGAACTTACGATATTTTTATTAATGATATTGTATTGTATATTTATATATATTTAGGATAATAGCAGTCGTAACTTATTGATGAATAAATGAATACATTATCAAGATTCCTTCATCTATAATTATCGACTTCTAATACATAGTGCTATATTATTGTTTTTACCTGCTTATTAAATAAAAGCATTATAGAATACACATATGCGTTTTTAATATAGGATTACGATGCTACACAATATATGAAATATATCCTCTTGCCTGTCCTAGATTTAATATATAATAATGTAAATATAATGACAAACAACAGGCAATGCATTATGACTGTGTATGTCTAATATAATTGCAATAACGTGGTAATATTGTCAATAAAAATGTGAGTTTATGGCGCTATTCAGACTATTATTTAACTTTATATATAGGCTTTATCATATCTTTATTATCAGACAATGTTAGAATTGATAAAATTTTAGATTGTATTTACTATATTACTATAAGGTAACAATGCTATCTGTTTTTGATTTGTTTTGGATTACATTCAGAATTATTTTCTTATTTATTATGCCGTAAAACATTAAAGAGAACTCAATTTTACAAATCAAATATCATTTATAAACTATTAGATTGTATACAATACGATATTAAATAAAATTATTTCAGCATTTATTGTATATCAAAAGCATTTGCAGATTTCAATCAATGTACACAGCTCATTGTATTACAGAAAAATGACGGTTAATAAGGATATAAAATGTAAACACCTATTAGAATTCTCAAAATACATATTATATTACTCCTTTCCGTGCAATATTTAATATAATTCTTCTGTTTGTTAGGCAGTTAAGAATGTGAGAATGAGGATGTTGACACAGATTAAGTATGATTACTGTTTTTCCTAAATTAAAAATTGTAGAATTTGTTGCTGCGGCGTTTAGCTCGTAAGTAACAATAACATGAAAATATTTCACCCATGCTTGTTTTTCTGACATTTAAACACGCAATATATAACAAGAGATGCTTTGAGTTCATTTTATATTTCTGTTAATTCTTCATGCGCAATGTTGCTATTTAAAGTGCAATGAAATATGAGAATATGTTTAATAGAATAAAATCAGAAGAAAAATGAAACAGTAAGGTAAACAAATGCTATGAAATATGTATACAAGCCTTTGAATTTTAAGTGTTTTGATTATTACTATTCTAAACAATCAAATGTGTGTTGTTTTGTGTATATGATATTTGTGTTGCATGAAAGCAGCATGCCTCCAGATTTATGCTAACTTTCATCAAAATTTTGAAAATGTTTATATTTAAACGTAAAATGTGTATATTTAAAAGTAAAATATTGTGAAGTGAACAATTAAATTTACACATTACAAACGGCACTTACAAACCACAAATAATACCAAAAATATAATATATGCAAACAGTCCTTACTGATGTTAGGCACGCAGAAGAAATGTAGCGTTAAATACTGCAAAATCAGTCATCAAGAGCACAAAACAGTAAATAAGTTTGAATCATTTTACATTTCTTAAAATCTTAAAGCTACATGTCTCCAGATGAGTCAACATATTTTAAACTTGAGAAAAATGTACTAAGATGTTAGGAAAAGTAAATGTTTCAAGATTTTGATGATTTCTAGATAAAGTTTGAATATGGGTTGTTCACGGTCAAAAACTAGGTCACAGAAGCTAAAAATAGAAAAATCTTTTTAACACTCTAGTGACTACTGCTTTTATCCAACTATCCTGGAAATTGGTCGGAAATTTGTTTTGATAAATTCTAGGTCAAGTTTGAATATGGGTTACCTTGGTCAAAAACTAGGTCAAACTGCCCAAATATGGATTGACCTTGTTTACACACAAGAGGTCACATTTTTGACTCAATTGTGATCAAACTTGGTCAGGATGCTTGTTTACGGCATTGATCGGATGTGGTTGATGAGTCAGGGGAATCTCGGGCCATCTTGGTCCTCTTGTTTGTTTTTGTTTTGTTTTTTAAGTAATAGTACTGTTTTATTTGCACACAAATTGTGCAAATATAGTAAGTCTCTTCGGCGATGTCAATGTACCTTTTATTGCCGTTACTGTAATCCCAATTCTTTGAATCCATGGTTTAAAAGAAAAATGACCTTTGGAAAAAAAAAGATAAATTATAACAAATTTATAAATTATTAAATACAAACAGAAATTTAATATCCTTTACACTTTAGTCAGGAGAAAATTACTATATTAATCGAATTGTAAAAGTAGCAAACCTTTTATTTGCATGCCTATCGATTTAACAGATTTTAAATGTTTTTAATAAATTTTCATTATGTCCTAAATTGAAAAGTGATGTCTACAGATCATGTAATTTATAAACAAGAACCTGCAGTCTTTAAGCTAGAACATGCATGCAGACCATTCCCACTTTTTATTTTTATATTAAATTTTTTTTATAAATTTAATTTATTATGCAAAATGTTCGTGTTGTTTCTTAGCATTTATTTTTCTTTTAAGAAAATTCATTGTAATTAATTAAGGAATGTACCATACAGGTATAAAAACTCCAAAATTAAAACATTAAAAACATTTAATCTGCAAATATAAGTATGTTTTTGGAATGACTACAATGCCAATTTAGTCAATGTTACACTACTGCTGATAAGGTAATGCAGTGATATTTCAGGTGCAATAAACACACTTCAAGAAATTAAAATTGTTTCAAATGAAGTTACATCGTCAGTGCAGATTCTTATGACAGACAGAAGCGAGGCTTAGTATTAGCTACAAAGCTTTATCCTCTATTCTGTATGCTATACTAACACAATGATTGTTTTTATTATATTTCTATTTGTTATTACTAGCTTGTGTATAATTGTAGAACATGTGTGTAAATCTATTTGGAAAATAAATATTGTTTAAACCAAGAAATTAAAATTAAAGACTGCCAAAAAGATGTAAAAGTAAGTTTTAATAACAATTTAAACAACTATATGAGTAAAGCTGAGCCATATTAACAAGAAAGCAATCATTCCTCGTTTCCTTAAACTTTATGATATCATTTTCATTAAGATCGGTAGAAAAGGGTAAATATTACTATGTTAAAATATAACTGTTAAATATGTTTAACGTTTATTTTTTGTGTGACAAGATTTAAAATGCCCACTATCTAAATGCATGCTAGCGGATGTCGATATCAGAGACCTAAAAACGGTGTTTGCTGATTTATTTTGGTAAACAGATTCATCACGTTTTCAATAAAGTAGATTGATTTTTAAAATGGCGTGCACCTCTCACAAATCAGCTACCATAATGCTATAATCATCATATTCAAGATTTCAAATACCTTAATATTACATTTAGCAGATTAGAAAATACCGAGCTTGATAGTAAATCTTGCTTAAGTATTGCAATAATGATTATGTTCACAGGTTTTCCTGACAGCAGCATTTATTACTGTAACACGTTCAGCATACACCTGTTAATCTCTCGTTAAACAGACTATAACACGAATATTGAAAACATATAGTTGATATTAATCTTGAAAAATAGACTACAGAGCGCAAGTTGCAATCGGATTACTTTTGGTAAATTCACATTTGCTGTTTCATGGTATCACTTTCTCTTTCCTCCTATGATAGAATTTCACTTTTCAATATTTCAATACAATGTAAAAACTAAGGGATATTGAAAGTAACCGTAAAGGATTATACTCGTATAAATTTGATTAATTCTTTAAAAAGACATGTTCATAGATTATAGTTATTTACTCGTCTGGTAATCTTCCTTAATTAATGACAATAAAATTATCGTAAAATAATTACTTCCTCAAAGGAAATCAGACTATTTGTATGCAAGGGAAGTGTTAATGCACTTATTTGGTTGCATTACCATTTGTCTGCAGAAGCCGTCGGACTTCATTATATTCTCTTTAATCTACCTAATATAGCAAGGTATGATACAAAATATTATATTTATCAAAAGAACTTACAATGTGACCTTTTCCTTACACTTAAAGTGCATTTTAAAAATAAAGTAATGATACGAGATGTTTATGACATCCAGTAATTAAACAATGAATTTAATGTATACTCTACAACTTATACAGGAAGCTGTTAATTGCACAACATGGCTGTTCCTTACAAATAATCAATGTCTCTGATTTTAGTAGTAACTTTTATCTAACAAGCGATAATAATCAGGTCATATGTTTGTGGTTAGATTGTAGATGTTCATCATTGAAAGAGGATGTCAAGATAAGTCATGCAATCATAGCTATATATCCCAATATCTGCAAATAGGAAAGAAAATCCCAAACTTTTCGGAAAGTTCATCAAGATTATAACAATACGCCGTTTTTAAAATCCAGAATGAAGTTTGAAAAATGATCTTATCTTATTCTAGATAAGTGATGTCATTACTACGTTTATTAAAATCACGTCCTTATTCAAAGAAGTGTACTGTTTAATTTTTAAGTAGAAAGTGTTCTTTGACATTTAAGCGCAATAGATATAGCTTGAGGCAAGAGTTGTTATAGATATAGCCGTTTTAAAATACTCTCAGGTATTATTTTTAATGAAATGAAACAAAATGAGCCGGAACAATTATTGATCAGAGTAAAAGAAAATTATTTCTGTTTGTTTGTTTGTTTGACTTAATATAAAAGTTTACCTGGTATATAATCAAGTTTTGTTTAAGAAGATTTTTTCTAAAAGAGGCAGTTTTGCGGTAGCACAGTTTAAAACAGTTCTAAACATATATTGCTTTCAAATCAAATCTTCCAATTAATTAAATTTCACCTTAAATATTATTCTTATCTGAGTCAATGATATACATAAATACAAGTAAAAAAGTAAATGCTTGACAATATATCACTTTTTGATGTGTGACGTAGAATGTGTATAACTTGGAAAATATACTAATTCTATAACTTAATAAGCAAATAATAGTCGAAAATGTGCTGCAATTCGAAAGATACGATACTATTACAGCATATGTCAAATTAAATCAACATCATTTGATAATAACATCAGTTTTGTCAGGGAAATGTCACATTATTTTTGTTTTATGGAATATTGACAACCAAGTTATCTTGCATTAATAAGATTAGTTTATATATTATTATAGTATCGAATAAGGTTCCTTTAGGTTTGGTGGTACCTTGTGGGTACACTGCTTGTGTGGTTTGGTTATGTCGTGGACTGCATTCTGTGAATGCTGCCTTGCCTTGTTTATATCTTTTTCTTTTTTAACCACCTTTCAATTTGTTGGCATGGAAATTTTTCTTTTCTATTTTTGACTATTTGGACATATAAATAGGCTTAAATACTTAAATATCTATATGTGTTTTTAACCTTAATACAATATATGTCATATAGGGACATATAAATATAAATCAATATTGGTTATGATACACATAATATCTATAACGAACTGTGATTATAATAGTCGGTAACATCGTAATCTTTTCTTATTTTGTAAATGAATATATCCAAATGAAAGAAAAAGCATCTTCCCCATCAATCAGAGCGAAATAAAAATACAATAAGTATATATTTTAGATGCTTTTAGATCAATAACAGTTGTTTTATTGCCAAGGTCGGTACTATTTTATTTAAAAAGACCAGGCAAATACGTTATGTTAGATGATTTGGTAACCGTCATGTGTTCTGCTTTCAAGTGTTAGAGAAAATATATTCAATTTTGTTTGCTTAGAAGTAGCATGGACAAAATATTCTACTTTCCTTACAATATGATAAGCTTTTTCTTATGCAACAAAACGCACGAGTGAAATATTATCTCGTTCAGTTTTATCAACACACTGTTTTGCATAGACAATAGCACTCTCGATCTTGAATCAATTGTTTCTCTCTTTTCGACAATTTCGCCAACCTAAGAAATAAAGTAACAAAACAATTGACACAAAAATAACCAGATTGACAAATCAGCTATAGGATGACTTTACTGAAATTTCCTTTCCCTTTTAACATGCTATTGATATTGTTTCTTCCTCCAGCAAATAACACATAACCCTTACATTGTGTCAGTGTTTCAAATCTTTTATTTTATATGGATATAGAATAAAACTGTTTTCAATTCAGAAAAATCTTACGCATATATCAAATGAAATAATAAAAGAAGCACACAGAATATTTCATTCTTTCCATATAATGTTTTTTTTTCGATTGTGGTAAAATTTATGAGTTTTACTCAACTGATTAACGTTTTCAGTTTTGCGTACTTCGTCTGTAATTTACGTGTTATTCTCAAATGCTCTAGTTTGCTTGAAAAAAATGTTGCAAATATTACTAAGTAACTTGTTCAGAAAGAAAATATCTGTTAAAAAATATTAACTTTTTGAGAAAGGAAGAACCATTGTATTTTCTAAATCAAAATGAGCTGAATGAAATACAATCCACAATAAGGGCTTTTATCAATTTTCTTTATAATATTTTCAACATTGAACAAATAGAAATAAAGCTAACTAGGAATATTTTTGAATTGATAAAGACATTAATTGGTCAATTAAATTATTATGCATTATTTAATCATTCATAAAATACACATAAAAATAAAAACCAGTTAATTCAGTGTTGCCTTTATTATCATAACTAAGAAAACGACATAAAAGAAAAAAGGTATGCAACCTTTCATGAGAATTTTCTCTATTCAACGAAATTTAAATTATGTTTAAGAAGAATCGCCCACTAGACTGTTGCCACATTCTGAATGAGTTGGAAATTATTTATTAGATGTTGGCGTTATCTATAGTTTTCAATTTAAAAACATAATTTTTTGATGTTTATAATATATGTTATTTTTGTTGTTGTAACGATTAATCATTCAATGCAATATACATGTATATCAAACAATGTTATTGAGGATGATTTTACTGTACTTTTCCCATAATTTAATTACGATTAAGAATAAAACTTTCATCACTTAAATAATTGACAGTATAAAATACACTCTAAGATATTGTTATCAAGCAATAATTGTTTTGTTTCGTCTTGTTTGAATAAATGTCTTATTAAAAAAGAAACATGTTATTGAAAATTATTGAATACATACCCAGAGCTTTTAAAAAGAAATAACACTATCAATTTCCCGGAAGATCAGAAAAACACACTTAAATCAACATAACGATTCAAGAATCTACTTTATCTATTTGCCTTGAACATTTTACATAACATTAAAATTGTATTGTTTTACTTTTGAAATGTTTGTAAGAAATGCATGATTGATCTCTCTTTGTGTTATAGTAGTGTTTTTTTCAACATGTCTTCACGCTTAAGAAACCTGTAGAATGTATTTGCACAGCAAACATCCCTTTAAAGATAACAAATAGTCTATTTGAAAATCGGAAATGAATTATATTTTTCGGATGCAAACTGTGACTAAATTATCCATTCAGATACCAATGTCTCTCTTCTCTTGTGATGTTTTCTTGTTTTCAGATGTAGAAGCGGACAGATATTTTAGCGTACACATTATACACATGGTAAATAATATTTATTTAAAGCAATTTATCCATTCAGATATCAAAAGGAAGAAAGGAACGTTATAATAAAAAACACTCGATTTTTTCCGTATGTCAGTGGTAATTGATGAATCAGTTTTAGTTAGTGAGCAATTGGAACAAACAGTTTTGTTTTTCAAAAGAAAATTTTTTAGTATGACTTAAACATCATAACAAGTGCTTGCACGTTAATAGGCATCACATTTTCTGTATTTAATTATGGACACAAGAGCCACACTTTTTGATATATTTTAGTTGCAAAGCATTTTCAAATTAACACTTTCAAAGTAATTAAGATATTAAATTGTTTTAACTCACAACAGCATTACATTATTCTAGTCATTGACGGCAATTTTTTTTTAAATTGATTATAACTTAATTCGGTGCCACAGGGCGTGGGATGAGATATGTTGCACTCACTTTTTCTCATGAACATACGTTCTTCAACTTTCAATACTTTTGTTGTTGTTTATCTCTGTTGTTGTTGTTGATTTTCATTTGATTTGTTTTGTTCATTTCTTTTATTGCTATATTTTAAATAATTATTGTGAATTTATCGTATTTCAGTTGTTTCGTTTAGAAATAAAATGTCATATAATTTGATTTCGAGCAACAAATGTTGTAGTCAAATGTGAACCTATTATATTAATAAATATATTTATAAGCTGAATACCGACAACTGTCGTAACGAAGGATTGATAGAAAAGTATTGATCTCTCAGTTAACAACTATTTTTTTACCCTTTTATTTTATGTTTGTTTGGTTAAACGGAGCACCACCGCAGTTTATGTTATATGGTGCCGAAAATAGAAGGATTATATTGGTAAAACAGTGACTGCTATTCTGATGCGACAAGAGCCGTTTTATTTCATACATAAGAATCGATGTAAATTATCGATGATATAATTTCATTAAATTACAGGGTCATGTAGATTCTGCCTGGTATTGTTTGTTTGTAATTGCAAGTCCTAGTTGGTAAATGGTCAGTGACCTTATCCTATAGAGACACAGAGAAGACGACATATTATATTGTTAACAAACGTATTAGATAATGGATATATTCTGTCTTACAATAAGATAAAAAGATGTGAAATTTGGAAAATACAAATGTACTTGATGTGAAAAAAATCTTTCTAGACAATGTTAAAAACTTTATATATGATAGAAGAGTTTATCGGTAGCAATGCATCTTTAAATATGTCATTTCGACCTAACAATCTAGATATAATTATGACTTCAAATGCATTAAACGACCTGTTTTGTTGCTATGTACAATGTAGTTACATAAACAATTATGAGGTTAGACTAAATATTTCAATATTGGCAGAGTATTATCTAATTGCTATCATTTATGTTCACGTGTGGAATATACAGAACAGATACATTGCCAATTCAGTAATTCTAGTTAATTAGCCTATCGTTGTTCAAATTAACAAGGACTATTTTATAGATTCTGTATTTAAAATGGTTTAGTACAGAGTGTATGCATTGTCCGATGTTTGAAAATACATCAGCCACACTTGTAGCACAAGATAGGAACCTTTCAATACATAGGGTGTATATAAACTTCATCATTTTCTTATTCTCATCCATTACAATTATGTGCATGCCTCTCTATTTATTACAGTATTCGAAACAGCTATTCTTAATTCAACTAATGTCGTGAATTTAAAGAGGTATATCTACATATTATGTTAAATGTGATTTATAGCTCTGAAACCTCTGCGCTAAAATAATTATGTTAATAATAACCACATTGATAACCTTAATCTTATTATTCTATTAAATCAGTCGATATTCTTAACAATCTATATTTATTAAATATTATAATACAATTAGATTACTCACATTAAATAGATGAATTTATCCGCTGTCATAAAATTGGCGGACATAATTTAAATAAACATAAAACAATTTACTTGCTGTTTCTTAGATTTTTTTCAAGTAAATTACTAATAATCTTACATGAAAGTCTAAATTTTAAACATTAAGGCAGACAGGTTTTATCTATATACGTTATTAACATATTGCCCGTAAAGTCAATATAGCTCTACTGATAAGTCGAATGCAGTTATAGACGATGCATCAAAGACATACAGATTGTATACAAAAAGATCAGTAAAAGAAGAACATAATAGAAGAATCAATTTAAATCTAGCAATTAAGGCATTCACATCAAAGTAATCATTCTTTATTTCCCTATACTTTAGAATACTAATTTTCTGTGGTATGGATGGAAACAAATTGACAATCAAATAATGGTATAAGGGTTCCGGTGTTTTTTTGTACTTTTGTAATAAAATTCACTTTGATTAAATCTGTTTGCCGTTATTGTTTGTGACATGATCTCCAAAATAGCCTAATAATTAAATGTTTGCTAGCATTTTAAAAGACTATAAGAATACCCCGATGATTTAATCTCTCAAACAGCTTCATCATGCTTTCAATAAGACCAATGGATTTTGAAAATGACGGCACCTCTCACAAATCAGCTACAGGTACCACTAGGGTATAACCATCATATTTAATATTTCAAACATCTTTATATTACATTAAGCAGATTATAGATCACTGAACTTGATAGTAAAATTTGCATAAGTATGATAATAATGATTATGATCTTCACAGGTGTCCCCGACAGCAGCATTTCTAACTGGTGTGCGTTCACCACACCTGTAAAATTCTTGTTCTACCGTCTATGAAAAAATAGTGAAAACATATCTTTGAATATTAATCACAGACTACCCAGAATATTAAGTTAACAACTAGATAACGGAAAATCAGTAAACCTTTTTCAGATTCTCATTTATTTACTTCGTTTTTATGACAGAATTTACGATTTTAATTCTGTGACCTGATACCGCAAATGAAAAAGACCGTATATGTTAAGAAATAATTCCACTCCATATGCTCATTAGTTTTGTCCTCACAAACGATTTAAGGGTCAATTAAATCAAAATGTTTATTAAATCAATATTAGCTGTTAATTCGATGAAAATTTCGTTTGATAAATTAGGTAATAATAAGATTTTTGTATGTGATTTTAATTGAAGATAACAGACAAAAAACATAAATGAGCGCATTGTAGGTTACACTTTGTCTAACAATATAACACTAGTGAAGGTGGTAAATAATGTAGTATTAGGATTTTGATTCTGCTTGTGATTTTTATCTAAATTCCATATGCAATTCAAAACTTAAGCATTTTTTATTTCGTTCAGTATAGATACTCCAGTTCCCCTTTTATTCGTCCGATTCATCTAATATGATGTTTTTGATTGATTTATTACTTTAAAGCAAGCTAAGAATCAGGCAATTTTAATTTAGAATTTTGTTAAGAAAATATTTATTTCATTACAATCGCAATAACTTACAACATAAGTGTTGCCGTTGATATTGAATCATTTTATTCACCTAATCAAAATAACCTGAATACAAAACTTTCCACAATGAGGTCATTAAATTTCCTGTTATATGTTAACATTAATGTTCAGATGATTTTAACATACAAGCAAATTTAAGTGAACAGATACAATAAATGTTAATGGAATAAATACAAATGGATAAAGACATTAATTAAGCAATGGAATTATTAATTATCATTTAATAATGCAAAAGTATACATTCTCTAATAATGAATAAAGGATGTGGTCCTTTATTTACTATGATTGGGGTATATAAATGTATTCGCAGATTTGAACAATTCAATTGAAGTGAATTCAACTAGTTTTACTACAGAAGATGGTCGGAAGATAGGAATATAGCTTAATGAAAATATTTCTCGCCTGCTTGTTTTCTGATATTTAACGAACATGATATAACATGAGATTTTTTGCGTTAATTTTAATATTTACTGGGTTTTTTTCATTAGAAATGTTGCTATTTAAAGTGCACACTAAATATGAGAATATGTTAAATTGAATAAGATCAGCAGAAAAAGAAAGAGAAAGGTAAAGAAATGCTTTGAAATATTTATACAAGCCTTGGATTTATAAGTGTTTTGATCACTCGTATTGTAAACAATCAAATGTGCGTTGTTTTGTGTGTAGGATAGTTGTGTTGCATTCCAGATTCATTCTAATTTTCATGAAAATTTTGAAATTGTATTATAAAGTAAAATATTTGAGAAATGAACATAGAACTTCGTCATTTTCTCATTTTTGACATATCAAAGTCATTTGCATGCCTTTTGATTTAACAAATTTTAAATATTTCTAATATGTTTTCATTATGTAATGAATTTAAAGACGGATATCTACACATCACGTGATTTATAAACAAAAACCTGAAATCTCTTAGCTAGAATGTTTATTAGACCTTTCCCCCTTTGATTCATATATTAAGATATTTATTATAAATTTAATTGATAATGCACGTATTGTTTCTTTTTCATATGCTTTCATTTAAAGTAAATAAATTTAATATCCTATATAAAACTTCAAAAATAAACTCTGAAAAGAGATTTGTTTTGCAATTTTTTTTAAGTATTTCCAATCGCCACACTGTCCATTTAGACAATGTAACTCTTCTGATTAAGTAAATGCAGTGACGTTTCAGGTCAAATGAACAATACTTTTAAAATTCTGGAAACAAAGTGATCCCTCGGAAGCATTAATCACAACAAAATTACAAGAGAATTGCAGACTCGGTTTGATTGAGTCTGGACTGCATTAAGATTTATTTTAGAAAAACGTAAGAATAAATTATAATGAACAATTAATGCAAATATTTGAGCAAAGCTCAGCATTTTAACATAAAAGCAAATATTTTTCATTTCCATAAATTTTAGAATATATTTTTCTGTTGGATCGGTATAAAAGAGTTGACAACAGAGTAAGAATTATTTTGTTGAAAAATTTCATTGTGGTTAAATCTGTGTAACGTTATTTGTTTGTGACATAATCTATCAAAATATTCCCGCTTTATGATTGATTTCTGATGTTGATATCAGACGACCTCAAAGGTAAAACGATATTTCACTCTCGTAAATAGATTCGTCGTGTTTTCTATGACGGAGATTGAATTTTTTAAAATGGCATGCACCTCTCACAAATCAGCTACCATAATGTCATAATTATCATATTTAAGATTTCAAATATCTTAACATAACATTCCACAGAAAATAATGAACTTGATATGAAACCTTGCTTAAGTATTGTAATAATGATTATGCTCTTCACAGGTTTCCTTGACAGCAGTATTTATTAC
The DNA here is from genome assembly GCF_026571515.1 of Ruditapes philippinarum. Classification (NCBI taxonomy): domain Eukaryota; kingdom Metazoa; phylum Mollusca; class Bivalvia; order Venerida; family Veneridae; genus Ruditapes; species Ruditapes philippinarum. The sequence goes on along the minus strand of NW_026863757.1, from coordinate 21,920 downwards.
TGTGTACGTTTAGCACACACCTGTTTATCTCTCGTTAAACAGTCTAGAACATGAATATTGAAATTATATATTTGATATTAATCTTGAAGAATAGACTACAGAGCGCAAGTTACAAACGGATAACTTTTGTTTTTTTTGTTTTTTTTTTGTTCGTTTCATTTTATGCCTTTTCCCAACATTATTTCAGTCATATAGGCGGGTAGTTTCCTAACAATCTTTCCTGGCGAGTTAAACCAGTATTAGACTACTTTCCTTCGTGCTAAACTACCAAAGCATCTCCCGGGGATCGAACCCACGCCAGAGAGATAACTGGATTAGAAGTCATCGACTCTAACCCCTCGACAACGGAGGCGGTATATCTTTTGGTAAATTCACATTTGCTGTTTCATTGTATCATTTTCTCTTTCCTACTATGACAGAATTTCACTTTTTTAATATTACACAATATGAAAACTAAGAGATATTGACAATGATCTTAACAACCGTAAAATATTACATAATCCTTGATTTTTATATATTTTTCTGTCTGTATAATATAAGTTCAGCATATTAAATAAAACTGATCATATCAATATTAGCTGAATTTTAGATCAATTCTTTTTATAGACAGTTCATGAATTATAGTTATTTACATGTCTCGTAAACTTTCTTAATTAATGACAATAAAATCACCATCAAATATTTACTTCCTCAAACCAAATGTGTGGGATATTTGTATGCAAGAGAAGCGTTGATGCACCTTTTTGGTTGCATTACCATCTGTCTGCAGAAGCCGTCAGACTTCATTATATTCTCTTTAATCTACCTAATTTATCAAGGTATGATACAAAATATTATATTTATCAAAAGAACTTACAATGTGACCTTTTCCTTACACTTAAAGTGCATTTTAAAAATAGAGTAATGATACGAAATGTTAATGGCATCCGGTAATTAAACAATAAATTTAATGTATTCTCTACAACTTATACTTGCACAACATGGCCGTTCATTACAAATAATCAATATCTCTGTTTTAGTAATTTTTATCTAACAAGCGATAATAAGCAGGTCATATGTCTGTGGTTAGATTGTAGATTTTCAACGTTGAAAGAGGATGTCAAATTAGTCATGCAATCATAGCTATATTCCTATATCTGCAAAAAGGTTAAGAAATCCCAACCTTTTCGCAAAGTCTATCAAGATTTTAAAAATGCACATTACATTTTTAAGTCATGAATGATGTTTGAAAAATGATATTTTCTTATTCTAGATAAACTAAGTGATGTCATTACTATGTTTCTTAAAGTAATGTTCTTTTTACTTACGTGTACTGTTTAATTTTTTTAGGTAGGAGTTGTTCTTTGACATTTAAGCACACTAGATATAATTGGAGGCAAATTTTGTTATAGATAAAACCGTTTGAAAATACTCTTAGGTATTATTTTTACTTAAAAGAAACAAAATGAGTCTGAGCAATTATTGATCAGAGTTAAAAAAAAATATTTCTGATTTAATATAAAAGTCATTTATCCACCTGGTATGTAATCAAGTGTTGTAAAAGTTGATTTTACAAAGAACCAATTTTGAGGTAGCACAGTTTAAAACAGTTCTAAACATATATTGCTTTCAAATGAAATTTTCCTATTAATTATATTTTACCTGCCTTTAAATATTATTCTTATCTGATTCAATCATATATGAATACAAGTAAAAGTCTAAATCCTTCACGTAAAATATGTATACCTTGGGAGATATACTTATACTATAATTAAATAAGCAATACAAGTCAAAACTGGACTTGTCCCCTGGAGAGTAGCTATGCCTTTCACATAAGACAGATATAATATTATTATAATATAAATCAACATCATTTGATAACAAAATAACTTTTTATTTAGGAAATGGCACGTTATAATCAGTTTTATATAATATTGACAACCAAATAAGTTTGCTTAAATTAGATTAGTTTACTAGTTTATATATTACTATAGTATCGACAAATGTGCCTTTATGTTTAGAAGTGCATTCTGGGTACACTGCTGGTGTGGCTTGGTTGTGTCGGGGACTGCATTCTGTGAATGACTCGTTGATAGTACGAGGGATGTCGGGAAAGTTCATAAATTATACTCTCTTATTTTCTATTGTATAACAATACATACGTTGTTCAAATTTTGTCAGCACAAATATAAATATCTAGCGAACACAAAAAAAAATTATGTTTATCCACTATTCAATTTCTTCCGATTTAAACAGCCATGGAACCTGTCTGGCGTATACTTTATACATGTTATGTTCCCTTGCTATTAATTTATGAATTTCATATCCTACATAAAAAAACAACAACAAAGGTGGCACTGGTTCCCATACAGTGTGTGAAATGTCTGTCTTTTTCAAGGATTGTTGTAACGCAATTTACGACATTTCGGCCATGCTACTTTTGGTCATCTGATACGTTTCTTATACAAAATACAGTCATCATCGCTTCTTAATCGTGTTTGACAATAAAAAACAAGTTGCTCTTTACAATTTATGGTTGATTTTGTTTTTCAAGTAAAGATTATAATAATTATTAGCGTTGCTTTGAAGTTAAATAACATTACGTTGCTACGTCCTTTAATTTGACGTCATTATTGCGACAAAAAACTAACGCAACTTCATTGCCTATAATCGTCGTTAACAAGTTGTTTCTTTGCGTATGACGTCGTAATTTTCACTAAATATTAAGCAATAGTATCCTTTGATGTCACAACATTAAAACAAGAGTTTGCGTAAAAATTACAACTTTCAGCAACTTTTTATTCGAGTAGCTATTGTCATGAAATCAAAGTACTCCGTGATTCGTTGATTATGTTGCCATGGTGATTGGCAATTTGCGAATACAACCTTTATCATGTTTTTTTATTTAGAAATTTGTAGCAGAATAAATACTTTAGCAAAATATTTAATCATCATATTAATATTAAATAGCCCTCGAAGTTTCTTTTTTTACCTTTCAATTTGATGACATTTTTTGTTCTATTTATACTTTACTTTTTGGAAATGTATATAGTCTTATATACTTAAATATTCCTATATGTTATCCACCTTAATACAATAATTTCTCATATAGGGACATAAACATAGAAATCCTTAACGGTATAATATCTATTTAGAACTGCTATTAACATAGTTTGTCACATCGTCCTCTTTTCTTATTTTGTAAGTAAATTATATCCAAATGCGAGACAAAGCATCTTCCCCAGCAAAAGTATCGAAATCGAGATACAAATTAGTGTATATTATTTTAGCTGCATTTAGACTCAATATCAGTTTTTTTCTTCAGGGGTCGGTACAATTTTCTTTAAAACAGACTAGGAAAATACTAAAAATTACTATCTTACTAAATGATTTGGTATCAAATATGACAACAAATTTATTCTGCCCTCAAGTGAAATAGAAAACATATTCAATTTGGTTTGCCTTTACAAACAGCGTGGACAAAATAATCTGCTATATAATCTGCTATAATAAGCTAATTCTTATGCACCAAAACGCATGAGTTTTACCAGAAACAAAGAACTATTGTAATTTTAAATTCTAATTAAATATGAGCTGAATAAAATACTGAAATCCGGAAACAAAATGATCCCTTGGAAGCATTAATAACAACAAAATTACAAGAGAATTACAGACTCGGTTTGATTAAGTCTGTACATGTCCACAATAAGGTTTTTATACTTTATACATTCATTTTAACATTGAACAAATTGAAATAAAACTTATTATGAATATTTTTGAATTGGTAAAGACATTAATTGATGAATTAAATTATTATGCATATTTAAATCAAGACATTAATTGATCAATTAACCTATTATGCATAATTAGATCATTCATAAAATACACATAAAGATAATAAAACATTTAATTCAGTGTGGTCTTTATTCTCATAACTTAGAAAACGACATAAAAGAAAATGGTATGCAACAATTTATGAGAACATTCAACTTTTCAACAACCCACTTGATTCAACGAAGTTGAGTAATCTTAAGAATCGCCCACTCAACTGTTGTCACATACTTAAATCATGAGATATTTTTGTTTCATAGTAAAATGATAGTAGATAAACAATAATAATTAATTTAACTCCTAATGATTTGAAAAATACTTTTTGGAGGTTTGATGTAATCTATATATGTTTCGAATCAAAACACAATTTATTTAACGTTCAACTTTATTATGTGCTATATCTTATTTTTGTTGTTGTAACGATTAATCATTCAAGGAAATATATCAAACACTATAAAAAGGAAAACCATGAACAATTTTCAAATTCTAATGACGGATAATCTTGGCAGCGTTATTTCTATAATTTACTAGCCTTCCAAATGTTGTATATCCTAAACTTGCGAAGGAACGATTTGGTGTTTTACAGACAAATAATAAAGATCCCGAACTAAACTCTTTCACCACCAAAACAAAATTAAAAGTACACCTTAAGACACTGTTCTAAAGCAAGACATGTTTTATCAAATGTATTTCAGGGAAACCTGTTTTTGAACATGGAAATTATTGAAAACCCACTCAGAGCTTAAATAATAATAATGATAATAATAATAATAATAATTTTGTGAAATTTGCAAAAAAGCATCTCAAGATCCCTAACATTGGCTTTATAAGCAGTATTCATTAATCAACAGCACACATTTCCCGGAGGATCAGAAAAAAACCACCAACATCAAAAAAACGGTTCAAGATTCTGCTTTTAATCTTGCCTTGTTCATTTTACTTACGATTAAAATTTTATTGTTTTACTTATTGAAAATGTTCGTAAGAATTGCGAATAAGAGTGATCTCTGTTTGTGTTGAAGTAGATTTTTAAACATGTCTATATAGTTTAAAGACTGTAAAAAATGTTTGTACAGCAGACTGTCCTTTTAAGATAACAAATAGTCTATTTGAAGATTGGAAATGAATTAAATTTTTCGGCTACATTATGTGACTAAATTATCCATTAAGATATCTATGTCTTCTCTTGTGATGTTTTCTTGTTTTCAGATGTAGAAGCGGACAGATATTTCAGCGTTCACATTAAACACATGATAAATAATATTTATTTAAAGCAATTTATTCATTCAGATATCAAAAGGAAGTAAGGAACGTTATGATAAAAGAATAAAACGTAAATCTTACTTTTTAAGTTTTCTTATTATGCATATGGCAGGATTAATATTCTAACAAACAACTAACATGACGTCTGAGGTTCTTGTTGGGGATGCGTTTATTGAACGCCGTTCTTCCTTGTTGATCTTCAAATCAGACAAAACAAGCAAGCAACTACATCCTTTTTTAGTATTACTGTTAATTTAATTAACAAAACTCGACTTTTTTCCGTATGTCACTGGTAATTGATAAATCAATTTAGTAAGTGAGCAATTGGAACAAACAGTTTTGTTTTCAAAAGAAAATCTTTTAGTATGACTTAAACATCATTACAATTGCTTGTACGTTAATAGGCATCACATTTTCTGTATTTGATTATGGACACAAGAGCCTCAATTTTTTTTATATATTTTAGTTGCAAAGCATTTTCAAATTAACACTTTTCAAGTAATTAAGATATTAATTGTTTTAACTCACAACAGCATTACATTATTCTAGTCATTGAGGGCAATTTATTATTTTTTTATAATTGATTATTACTTTATATTCGGTGGCACAGGGCGTGGTATGACACATGTTGCACTCACTTTTTCTCATGAACATATTTACTTGTACTTAAACCGATTCTTCAACTTTCAAGAGTTTTGTTGTTGTTTATCTCTGATGTTGTTGTTGTTGTTTTTCATTTGATTTGTTTTGTTCATTTCTTTTATTGCTATATCAAGGGACCGCTTCTTTTAAATGTTTACAAGTTCACGTCAATGTTTATTCTATCCTTTCCAAAACAAAAAGTTAAATGCACCGAAATTAATCGAATAATTATTGTGATTTATCGTGATTCAATTTCAGTTGTTTCGTTTAGAAATAAAATGTCATATAATTTGATTTTGAGCATCAAATGTTGTAGTCATATGTGAACCTATTATATTAATAAATGTATTTATAAGCTGAATACCGACAACTGGCGTAACAAAGGATTGATAGAAAAGTCTTGATCTCTCAGTTAACAACTATTTTTTTACCCTTTTATTTTATGTTTGTTTGGTTAAACGGAGCACCGTCGCAGTTTATGTTATATGGTGCCGAAAATGGAAGGATTATATTGGTAAAACAGTGACTGCTATTCTGATGCGACAAGAGCCGTTTTATTTCATACAAAAGAATCGATGTAAATTATCGATGATATAATTTCATTAAAGTACAGGGTCATGTAGATTCTGCCTGGTAATTGTTTGTTTGTAATTGCAATTCCTAGTTGGTAAATGGTCAGTGACCTTATCCTATAGAGACACAGAGAAGACGACATATTATATTGTTAACAAACGTATTAGATAATGGATATATTCTGTCTTACAATAAGATAAAAAGATATGAAATTTGGAAAGGCTGTTGGAAATCAGGTCCATGATAGAAAAAGAGCAGTTTAAGTGCTTATATATTTAACATGAACACATCTTATGGCAATAATACAAATGTACTTGATGTGAAAAAAATCTTTCTAGTCAATGTTAAAAACTTTATATATGATATAAGAGTTTATCGGTAGCAATGCATCTTTAAATATGTCATTTCGACCTTACAATCTAGATATAATTATGACTTGAATCGCATTAAACAACCTGTGTTGTTGCTATGTACAGTGTAGTAACATAAACAATTATCAGGTTCGACTAAATAGTTCAACTTTTGCAGAGTATTATCTAATTGCTATCATTTATGTTCACGTCTGGAATAAACAGAACAGATACATTGCCAATTCAGTAATTCTAGTTAATTTGCCTGTCGTTGTTCAAATTAACAATGATTATTGTAAAGTTTCTGTATTTAAAATGGTTTAGTACAGAGTGTATGCATTGTCCGATGTTTGAAAATACATCAGCCACACTAGTAACACAAGATGGGAACCTTTCAAGACATAGGGTGTATATAAACTTCATCATTTTCTTATTCTCATCCATTACAATTATGTGCATGCCTCTCTATTTATAACAGTATTCGGAACAGCTATTCTTAATTCAACTAAATTATGTCGTGAATTTAAAGAGGTATATCTACATATCATGTTAAATGTGATTTATAGCTGTGACACCTCTGCGCTAAAATAATTATGTTAAAAATGCCCACATTGATAACCTTTATCTTATTATTCTATTAAATCAGTCGATATACTTAACAATCTATATTTATTAAATATTATAATACAATTAGATTACTCACATTAAAAAGATGAATTTATCCGCTGTCATAAAATTGGCGGACATATTTAAATAAACATAAACAATTTACTTGATGTTTCTTAGATTTTTTTCAAGTAAATTACTAATAATCTTACATGAAAATCTAAATTTTAAACATTAAGGCAGACAGGTTTTATCTATATACGTTATTAACATATTGCCCGTAAAGTCAATATAACGAATGCAGTTATAGACGATGCATCAAAGACATACAGATTGTATACAAAAACATCATTAAAAGAAGAACATATTAGAAGAATCAATTTAAATCTAGCAATAAAGGCATTAACATCAAAGTTATCATATTTTATTTCCCTATACTTTAGAATACTAATTTTCTGTAGTATGAATGGTACCAAATTGACAATTAAATTATGGTATAATGGTTCCGGTGTTTTTTTTGTTTCGTTTTTTTGTACTTTTGTGATACAATTCACTTTGATAGAATCTGTTTACCGTTATTGTTTGTGACATGATCTCCAAAATAGCCTTATAATTAAATGTTTGCAAGCATTTTAAAAGACTATAAAATACCCCCATGATTAAATCTCTCGAACAGCTTCATCATGCTTTCAATAAGACAAATGTATTTTGAAAATGACGACACCTCTCACAAATCAGCTACCACTAGGGTATAACCATCATATTTAAGATTTCAAACATCTTAATATTACATTTAGCAGATAAAAGATCACTGAACGTGATAGTAAAATTTGCATAAGTATGATAATAATGATTATGATCTTCACAGGTGTCCCCGACAGCAGCATTTCTAACTGTTGTGCGTTCACCACACCTGTAAAATTCATGTTATACCGTCTATAAAAAGAATAGTGAAAACATATCTTTGAATATTAATCACAGACTACCAAGAATATTAAGTTAACAACTTGAAAACTATTGGAAATTCAGTAAAACTTTTTTTTAGATTCTCATTTATTTACATCGTTTTTATGACAGAATTAACGATTTTCATTCTGTAACCTGATACTGCAAATGAAAAAGACCGTAAATGTTAAGAAATCATTTCACTCCATATGCTTATAAGTTGTTTCCTCACAAACGAATTAAGGGTCAATTAGATTGAAATGTTTATTAAATCAATATTAGCTGATAATTCGATGAAAATTTTGTTTGATAAATTAGTTAATAATAAGATTTTTGTTTGTGATTTCAAGATAACAGACAGAACACATAAATGAACGCATTGTATGTTACACTCTGTCTAACAATATAACACAAGTGAACGTCGTAAATAATGTAGTATTTGAAGTTTGATTGCTTCTGCTGGTTAAAGAATTTCTTATTTTAATTCAAAATATGTAATTTAAAACATAATCATTTTCTTTTGTGCAGTAAAACTACACGTGTTCCCCATTTATTCGTCTGATACTTCTGATATGATGTTCTTGATTTATTTGTTAATTCAAAGCAAGCTAAGAATCATGTAATTACCATTTAGTAGTTGGTTTTCGTTACATTCTCAAAAACTTAAAACATGAGTGCTGCTGTTAACATTGAATCATTATACTTACTTAATCAAAATGAGCTGAATTAAATACTTTATACAATGAAGTAATTAATTTTTTCTCTTTTATTATAACATAAATGTTCAGATGTGATTTAAAACACAAAAATATTTAAGTAAACAAATACAAATAAATGTTGAGAGGAATACATAGAAATAGATTAAGGCATAAACAATGCAATAAAAGTATTTAATAACATTGAAAACGAATATATCCAGTTAATCAGGAATGTGCAAATAACGCAGGTATTGTGCAAAAGAAACGCAGAATTGTGCAATTTAGTGGCTAAAACGAGCACCGCGATAAGTTAATTGGCCAATATTTTTCATTGTACACCAAATTGGAGGAAATAAATTAGCACATACGGTTGCTGAGACATTATACTTTAAACCTCATCAAAATATTTCCATGAAAATGTTCAACTTTCAAGATCATTCGTGAAAATGACGACCTGACTAGCGTATTGATGGCGTTTTTTATTTCCCTTTAAAGGGGAAATTTAACATACATATTCCCTTTATAAATTTTTTTTCTTATTTCTTTTTCATATTACATTTAAATTTTTAAAGCAGATAAAAACGTTAATTTTGAGGACCATTTCTACGAGGTTACACCGACTTCGTGAATAAAGCACTGAAGCAACGGCGATTATCTCATTAAAAGTAGCTAAATCTTATTCTACCAGTCTCCTTCTATTGTTATACACACTTGTAGCTTGACACATGACTTAGGTATACCAAACATGAAAAATAATGCTTAAAATGTGTAAAATGTATATATCTATTTGACGAAACACAAAGGTCACCTTGAAATGTCTATCTTACGAATGATCTAAAAAAAGGAAACATTTTCCTGTAAACAATTGTACAGCTGGTTAAAGTATAATGTTGTAGCAACCGTATGTGCTAATTTATTTCTTTAAATTTGATTTAGAATAAAACATTTTGGTCCGTTTAGTTACTGTGTTATTCGTTATGGCAATAGCGTTGCACATATTGGGCGTTATTTTTTACGTTATTTCCCACATTTCTTTTTTATTGGTTTGCACGGGGGAATTTAGTCCCCAAAAAGCAGAAAAATACCAATTTTAATGAATTCAAAATTTTTAAATTCGGTGTAAATTAAATTTTTAAAAAACAAAATAAAAAAAATTTAGGGAAAAAAATGTTCAAAAATAGGGGTTTTAATTTTTAACTACCTCCCAAAGATTAAACAAAAAAAAACCCTAAAAAAATTATTCTTTTTTTGGGAATGAATATAGGTAATATCAAAATTTGGGGAAACAATTTTCCCTATGATTGGGTTTAGGGGATTTAAAAGACCCATTTTACTCTCGTCGGAAAAATTTAAAAACAAAATTTTTTTACGATTTCTTTCGTTACATTTATCGGATGGGGGGGAAATCTTTTAAAAAAACCCGTAAAGTTAGGGAAACATGCCTACATATGTTAAGTACAATTTTTAAGAAATCGGAAAAAGAAATAGGCAAAGAAAATATGGATTAGTATAACAAGTAATGTATATGTGATTTATTAATTTTGTTCTATTCATGTCAGTGCATTTAGTTTGAAGAAAATCACCCACGTACTTTTGCAGTAATTCTCTAAGCAAATCTGATAAAGGGAATAACTCAAAAAGTAGGCAAGGTAGAGTTGTTTTTCTTCCACACTGCAGTTCCAACCAATGTGCTATGTCAATGTTTTAAGATTAAAGAAAAGTACTTTAGGAGTTATGCTTCGGACATTTTTTGTTTTTCAATTAAATCTGACAAAGGGGAATACCTCTATAAGTAAGCAAGGTTGAGTTATTGTACTTGCCCATTGAACTTCCTACCAATTTGGTGTATTAAATTTGAAGAACGTCTTTTATTTAGTAATTTAGGAGTTATGCTTCAGACATTTTTCAAGTAAATCTGATAAAATGGAAGGAGTCTAAAAGTAAGCAAGAGTCCGTGTACTTACACACCGCACTTTCTGTGTTCTATCAATGCATGACGTTCGAAGAAAATCCCATGTTATGTTCCGGTCAAACAATAACAATTTAATAAAATAAACGGACAAAACCGTAAAAGAAGGCAATGAAGAGTTGTTGTACGTACAAACTGCATTTCCGCTCAATGTGCTCTGTTAGTGTATGACGTTTAAAGAAAAGCCCTCAAGTTCTTTTGGAGTTCTGCTCCGGACAAAGTATTTCTGATCAAGAGAAAAAAATCTAAAAGAAGACAAGGTAATATGTTAATTGAAATATTTTGCCCCCAAAAACGAACCAGATAATAGTGTTTATAGTGAGTGACAAAGTTTCAACTTTTTATTTCAACGGGAAAGTGTTTTTTTTTCTCATAGAAAAAAAACCAAAATTTTATTTTGAAACCAATTTTTCGTCAGTTCAGATGAAAAATTTTTTTACTACTTTATCTTTAAGCTTACAACGATTAAAAATTGTGACAAAAAGGGGTGGAAAAATAACTTTTGATGTTTCATTTGGGAACATTTTCAAAATTTTGAGTAATTTTGCACACCTTCTCCATAAACAACATAAATCTAATACATGTCTACCAAGGCAAAAGAATCAATAAATAATTTCGAAACATTCTTAAAACGTACAAATTGCGGACAATACATTTTTGTACAGTGTCATGTGATATTTGCCGATAGTTGTTCGTTATCTTATGACTCTTTGATTATAGGATCAGTGACCTAACTTCAAGGAGAAATGATAAAACAAGATATTTAGACGAAATAATAAGCCGCATTTTATGCACAAGAACATTTATTGAATTTCAAACAATTATCTGCTCAAAGTAATTGCCATGATGGATTAAAGAATATAGCAATAAAGATTCCTGCTTCAAATATTCATTGATACTATTTTTGGTTTAAAATATTATGATATTTTGGTGTTTTTAATGAACTTACGATATTTTTATTAATGATATTGTATTGTATATTTATATATATTTAGGATAATAGCAGTCGTAACTTATTGATGAATAAATGAATACATTATCAAGATTCCTTCATCTATAATTATCGACTTCTAATACATAGTGCTATATTATTATTTGTACCTGCTTATTAAATAAAAGCATTATAGAATACACATTTGCGTTTTTAATATAAGATTATGGTGCTACACAATATATGAAATATATCTTTTTGCCTGTCCTAGATTTAATATATAATAATGTAAATATAATGACAAACGACAGGCAATGCATTATGACTGTGTATGTCCAATATAATTGCAATAACGTGGTGATATTGTCAATAAAAATGTGAGTTTATGTCGCTATTCAGACTATTATTAAACTTTATATACAGGCTTTATCATATCTTTATTAACAGACAATGTTAGAATTCATAAAATTTCAGATTTTATTTAATTTTACCCATGAAATATGGTGCTATATCAGGCATATATATTTCATATTTTTTAAAAATAAATATGAAATATAAATATGAAAGTAGGCGGAGTCAAAACTCATAATTATTTTGGGGACTTCATTCGCCATTTTGTTTGAAAAATCTGATAAATACAAAACAACTTTTCGTTGAATTTTGTTTTGAAAACGGTCTAGAATGATAGAAAATGGTCTAACTAAGAAAATTAATCCGAACACCAATATCTTTTATTCAGTCATTAACGCTGTACAGACGTTTAAAGAGTTGTTTACGTGACGTCACAATGTAGCGCTAAATATCGCGTGCAAAAACAAGACAATAATCATATTATTACGCGCTGTACACTTGCAGTTGCGTAGCAAGCAAGGGGGTTCGTAACTTTTTTCTTTGATAATAAAATTAAATAAAAAGGTTATTTTTTCGTTTTTCGTGAAATATGGTATATATTTTCACTCAACATGATAAAATGCCAAATATTTTCACTCGCCGTCCCGGCTCGTGAAAATATGTGGCATTTTATCATGTTTCGTGAAAATATATTCTATATTTCACTCAAACGAAAAAATATCCTCTTAGTATTTACTATATTACTATAAGGTAACGATGCTATCTGTTTTAGATTTGTTTTGGATTACATTCAGAATTATTTTCTTATTTACTATGCCATAAAACATTAAAGAGAACTCAATTTTACTACCTTACTTTCGAAATTAAATATCATTTACAAATTATTAGATTGTATTATTAACAATACGATATTAAATACAATTATTTCAGCATTTATTGTATATCAAAAGCATTTGCAGATTGCAATCAATGTACACAGTTCATTGTATTACAGAAAATTGGCGGTTAATAAGGATATAAAATGTAAACATCTATTAAAATTCTCAATATACATATTATATTACTCCTTTCTGTGCAATATTTAATATAATTCTTCTGATCGCTAGGCAGTTAAGAATGTAAGTACGAGGATGTTGACACAGCTTAAGTATGATTACTGTTTTTCCTAAATTAAAAATTGTAAAATTTGTTGCTGCGGCGTTTAGCTCGTAAGTAACAATAACATGAAAATATTTCACCCCTGCTTGTTTTTCTGACATTTAAACACACAATATATAACATGAGATGCTTTGAGTTCATTTTATATTTCTGTTTATTCTTTATGCGAAATGTTGCTATTTAAAGTGCAATAAAATATGAGAATATGTTTAATTGAATAGAATCAGCAGAAAATGAAACAGTAAGGTAAACAAATGATGTGAAATATTTATACAAGTCTTGGATTTATAAGTGTTTTGATTTCTACTATTCTAAACAATTAAATGTGTGTTGTTTTGTGTAAATGATATTTGTGTTTCATTAAAGCAACATGCCTCCAGATTTATGCTTATTTTCTTGAAAATTTTGAAAATATATTAAAAAGTAAAATATTGTGAAGTAAACAGTTAAATTTACACATTGCAAACGGCACTTACAAACCACAAAATACCTAAAATAAACTACATGCAAACAGCCCTTACCATGTACATGTAAGTCAAGTAGTAGACACATAGTGATAAATGTACTGCAAAATCAGTCATCAATCGCACATAACAGTAAATCAGCTTGAATCATTTTACTTTTCTTAAAATCTAAGTTCATCTTATTTTTCTCCATTATTGAAGCGAATATTTATTTAAACGATTAAAGATGAACTATAATACTTCAAAGACAGGTAGACATATGTGTACTCAATTATTTGCTGCATAATTTAGTTTTACATATTGTTTAATATCCGATTAATTAACTTTTTTTTTGCACTTGTCTAAAAACTATAAAATACAGGTCTGTAAAAAGTTGAGTTACTATAGAAACGCATATCTCTTTTAAGAAAGAGAAAACATGTTTTTTAGTTCTTTGAACAGTCAATACTTTGAAATTAAAGGATTGTCTTTTTTACATATATACCACAGATACATTTGTCCGTCAGTCTATCTATCTACCAACTACATGTATTTATCTACAAAGTCAATATAGTTTTTATATGGTTTTTTTTTGTGTTTGTTTTTAATATCGTACATCGGGATTTTAGTAAGAGCACTGTTTTATTTGCACAAAAATCGGGCAAATATAGCAGATCTCTTCGGCTGTCAATGTACCTTTTATTGCCGTAACTGTAATTCCAATTCTTTCAATCCAAGGTTTAAAAGGAAAGTGAACTTTGAAAAAAGAATTAATGAATAAAACCAGATTATTTATTATAAAATACAAATAGAAATTTAATTTCAGCCAGGAGAAAATTACTATACAAATCGAATTGTAAAAGTTGCACACCTTTCATTTGCATGCTTATCGAGTTAACAGATTTTAAATGTTTTTAATAAATTTTCATTATGTCCTCAATTAAAAAAAAGGGATGTCTTCAGATCATGTGATTTATAAACAAGAACCTGCAATTATTTAGCTAGAATATACATACAGACCATTCCCCCTTTTTATTTGTATATTAAAAAAAATATTATCAATTTAATTAAAATGCAAGTCTGTTTTTGGAATGAACACAGTTCCCATAGAGTCAATATAACACTACTGCTGATAAGGTAATATAGTGATTTTTCATGTACCATAAACAACACTTCAAAGAATTTAAATTTTAGACTTGCAAAAAAAGATGTTAGGGTAAGTTATAATGACAATTTAAACAATTAGTTGAGTAAAGTTAAGCCATATTAACAAGAAAGCAATCATTCCTCGTTTTCCTTATCTTTATGATATTCATTTTCATTGAGATTGGTAGAAAAGAGTTGACAGCAGAATTAATGTTATTTTGTTAAAATACCACTGTGGTTGAATCTATATAACGTTGATTTTTTGTGACAAGATCTGTTAAAATTCCAACTATTTTTATGCTTGCTAGCGGATGTCGATGTCAAACGACCTAAAAGTAGTTCGATTCATCATGTTTGCAATAAAAATAGATTGATTTCTAAAATGACGTGCATGTCTCACAAATTAGCTATCACAATGCCATAATAACCATATTTAAGATTTCAAATACCTTAATATTATATAAAGCAGACTAGAAAATACTGAACGTATTAGTAAACCTTGCTTAAGTATATAATAATAATGATTATGTTCTTCACAGGTTTCCTTGACAGCAGCATTTATTACTGTAACACGTTCTGCACACCTGTTAATCTCTCGTTAAAAAGTCTAGAACATGAACATTGAAGACATATCTTTGAATGTTAATCTTGATTAACAAATTATAGAGCCGAATAACTTTTGGTAAATTCACGTTTGCTTTTTCATAATATCATTTTCTCTTTCCTCCTTTGATAGAATTTCACTTTTCAATACTAGACAATCTGAAAAGTAAGGGATACTAAAAGTAACCGTAAAGGATTATATAAATTTGATTAATTCTTTTTTATAAACAAGTTCATAGAATATATTTATTCACTCGTCTGGTAAACATCCTTAATTAATGACAATGAAATTATCGTAAAATAACTACTTCCTTAAACCCAATCAGACGAATATTTGTATGCAAGAGAAGATTTAATGCACGTATTTTGTTGCATTTCCATATGTCTGCAGAAGCCGTAGGACTTCCTTACATTCTCTTAAATCTACCTAATATAGCAAGATATGATGCAAAATGTTATTTTTATTAAAAGTACTTACAAGGTGACAATTTCCTTACACTTAAAGTGCATTTTAAAAATAAAGTAATGATACCAAATGTTCATGGCATCCAGTGATTAAACAATGAATTAAATGTATTCTCTACAACTTATACAGGAAGCTGCTAATTGCACAACATGGCCGTTCATTACAAATAATCAATACCTCTGTTTTTAGCAGTGACTTTTGTATGCCAAGCCGTAATAAGCAGGTCATATGTCTGTGCTTAGATTGTAAATGTTCAACGTTGAAAGAGGATGTCATGATTAGTCATACAATCAAAGCTATATATCCCAATATCTGCAAAATGGTTAAAAAATCCCAAACTTTTCGGAAAGTCCAGCAATATTTTAACAATTCACATTATTTTTACAAAGCAGAAAGACGTACGAAAAATGATCTTATCTTATTCTAGATAAAAGTGATGTCATTACTACGTTTATTAAAATCATATTCTTATTTCAAAGAAGTTTATCATTAAATCGTTAAGTAGGAGTTGTTCTTTGACATTTAAGCGCAACATATATAACTGGAGGCAAATGTTGGTGTAGATATAACCGTTTTAAAATACTTTCAGTATTATTTTTACTTAATGGAAACAGAATGAGTCTGAACAATTATTGAAAAAAATTATTGAGTAAAAGAAAATTATTTCCGTTTGTTTGTTTGATTTAATATAAAAGTCGTTTATCCACCTTGTATGTAATCAAGTTTTGTAAAAGTTGATTTTACAAAGAAGCAATTTTGAGGTGGCACAGTTTTAAACAATTCTAAACATAGATTGTATCTATAAATTCTAAGTCAAATTTTCCAATAAGAAATGAATGCATATGATTTATTGATTACACATAATGTGGACAAATATTTGCAGTACATATTTTACATATTCTTCGATGTTTGAAACTTATTTTATTTGCATAAATATATACTGTAAGAGTGGTATACACACAGGTACAGTATCAGTAACAAAACATACAGGATCTTATTATTCTTATATGATTCAATGATATACATAAATATAAGTAAAAATCTAAAACGTTTGATTGACAATATTTCACTTTTTGATGTGTGACGTTAAATATGTATATCTTGGACAATATACTTAATAATAGTATAACTTAATAAGCAAATACTAGCCGAAAATGTGCTTGTCCAATTTTGTTGTCATGATATGATATTATTTCAGCATCTGTCAAATTAAATCAACATTATTTGATAATAACATCTGTCATTCAGTATTTCAGGGAAATGTCACATTATATATTTAGTTTTTTTGTGTAATATTGACAACCAAATTATGATTTGTTCACTAGTTTATATAATACTATAGTATCGAAAGATGTGACTCTATGTTTTGTGGTGCCTGCTAGTGTGACTGGGTTGTGTCGGGGACTACATTCTGTGAATGTCGCCTTGCCTTGTTGATATTTGTAGTTTGTTTATTATTATTACTTAATAATTTGTTGACATGGACATTTTTTGCTCTTTTTTTTATTTTTTACTTTTTGGAAATGTATATAGTCTTATATACTTAGATATTCATATGTGTTCTCAATCTTGATAAAATAATTTCTCATATAGGGACATATAAATATAAATCATTATCGGTATATTATCTATTGAGAACTGTTATTATATTAGTTTGTCACATTGTCATCATTTCTTATTTTGTAAGTTACATATATTTAAATGAGAGACAAAGCATCTTCCCCATTACTCGTAGCGAAATCGAAGTACAAAATAGCGTACATTTTAGCTGCATTTAGACTAAATATCAGCTTTGTTTCTTAATTCAGGGGCCGGTACAATTTTCTTTAAAACAGACAAGGAAAATACGTATACTATTGACCACTATCTAACTAGATGATTTGGTAACAATCATATATGACAACAAATTTATTCTGCCCATAAGTGAGATAGAAAACATATTCATTTTGGCATGCTTTTACAAATAGCGTGGACAAAATAATCTGCTATAATAAGCTAATTCGTATGCACCAAAACGCACGAGTTATTGATTCACTGGTTCATTTCTAATGGCAATCTCGATCTTAAAATATTTTATTTCTTCTTTCGGCATTTAAGCAAAGACAGTGAGTGTCAATAACAATACACACAAAAATATACAGATGGCCAGATCAGTTATATTATTGTCTTTATTAAATGAATTTCCCTTTTCATTTTTAACATTGAAATCTTTCTTTCCTCTACACTTTCCTCTCAACTTTAGCAAAACGGAAGTTAAAATAGAAAATAAAGCATAAACATCATATTTCAATTTGTCAGTGTCAAATGTTTTATTAGTATAGATATTTTAGTGTTTTTAATTTAGAAAGAAGCTTCAAATTATATCAAATGAAATGCTGAAATGAACACACAGCATATTGCATTTGTCCATGTATTTTAGTTTTTATTCGTTTGCGGTAAAATTTGTGCTTTGTACTTAATTGATTACCGTTATCAGTTTT
This sequence comes from Ruditapes philippinarum, assembly GCF_026571515.1. Classification (NCBI taxonomy): domain Eukaryota; kingdom Metazoa; phylum Mollusca; class Bivalvia; order Venerida; family Veneridae; genus Ruditapes; species Ruditapes philippinarum. Next base: position 3,486 of record NW_026863757.1, on the reverse strand, counting down.
CTGCGTGACATCTAACATCTACATGTTATTCTCATTTGTTTTAGTTTAAATGACTGAAACAAAATTGAAATCAAGTTTGATAGACATAAGCAGATATTATTAAGTACCTAGTTAAGACAGATTTTTTTTGTTACGATTGCAATAGCTTACAATATCAATTTTACCAGAAACAAAGAACCATTGTAATTCTAAAGTCTAATTAAATATGAGATGAATAAAAATACAATCCACAATAAGGTTTTTATACTTTATATACATTCATTTTAACATTGAACAAATAGAAATAAACCTTATTATGAATATTTTTGAATTTGTTATGACAGTAATTGATGAATTAAGTTATTATGCATAATTAAATCAAGACATTAATTGATGAATTAACCTATTATGCATAATTAGATCATTCATAAAATACACATAAAGATAATTAAACATTGAGTTCAGTGTGGTCTTTATTCTCATAATTTAGAAAACGACATAAAAGAAAATGGTATGCAACATTAAATGAGAACATGCATCTTTTCATGAGAACAGCCCACTTGATTCAACGAAGTTGAATAATCTTTAGAATCGCCCACTGAACTGTTGTCACATACTTTAGTCATGAGATATTTTTGTTTCATACTAAAATGATAGTAGATAACCAATAATAAATAATTTAACTCCTAATGATTTGAAAAATACTTTTTGGTGGTTTCATGTAATCTTTATATGTTTCGAATTAAAACACAATTTATTTGACGTTCAACTTTATAATGTGTTATATCTTATTTTTGTTGTTGTAACGATTAATCATTGAAGGAAATATATAAAACAATATAAAAAGTAAATCCATTAATATTTTTCAAATTTTAATGACGGATAATCTTGGCAGCGTTATTTCCATAATTTACTAGCCTTCCAAATGTTGTATATCTTAAACTTGCGAAGGAAATATTTGGTGTTTTACAGGCAAATAATTAAAATTCCGAAAAAAACACAACCTTTTCAACACCCAAACAAAATTAAAAGTACATCTTAAGACACTGTTCTATTAGAACATGTTTTATCAAATGTATTTCAGAGCCTGTTTTTGAACATGGAAATTATTGAAAACCCACTCAGTTCATTGAACGCCGCCTTTCCTTTTTGATCTTGTTGATCATATTAAATAAAAATAATAATAATAATAATAATAATTTTGTGAAATTTGCAAAAAAACATCTCAAGATATCTAACATTGGCTTAATAAGCAATATCCATTAATCAACAGCAAAAATTTCCCGGAGGATCAGAAAGAAACTAGAAATGTGTCCATAGGACACGGGTGCCCCCACCGCGCCACTGTTCTGTCAATCTTTTTACTAAGTCAAGGGAAATAACTCTACAAATACTGGATAAATCCACAAGCGAAACCCCAGGTGCAAATCTAAATATGCTGAGCAATCTGCCCGTAAGGTTTAATGAATATGTCAAATCCTTTTTGAGTAACTTGCGACACAAGTTGAAAATTGCAAAAATTTTATAAGTGAAGGGCAATAGCTCTAAAAATACTAAATAAATCCAGACGAAAATACCTGGTGCACAACTGCACATGCTGATCAACATTCCTATAAAGTTTCATGACTCTAGGTCAAATACTTTTTGAGTTACGTGCGACACATGTTGAAAATTGCAAAATTTTACTAAGTAAAGGGCAATAACTCTAAAAATACAAAAAACATCCAGACGAAAATACCCAGGTGCACAACTACACATGCTGATCAACATTCCTGTAAAGTTTCATGACTCTAAGTCAAATACTTTTTGAGTTACGTGCCACACAAGTTGAAAATTGCAAAATTTTACTAAGTCAAGGGCAATAACTCTGAAAATACTAATAATATCCACACAAAAATACCCAGGTGCACAACTACACATGCTGATCAACATTCCTGTAAAGTTTCATGACTCTAGGTCAAATACTTTTTGAGTTACATGCGACACAAGTTGAAAATTGCAAAATTTTACTAAGTCAAGGGTAATAACTCTGAAAATACTAAAAATAGCCACACAAAAATACCGAGGTGCACAACTACATATGCTGATCAACATTCCTGTAAAGTTTCATGACTCTAGGTCAAATACTTTTTGAGTTACGTGCGACACAAAAGTGAACGGACGGACGGACGGACGGAAGGACGGACGGACAGACGGACGGACGGACGGACAAGGGTAAATCTAAATGCCCGCCACTAACGTGGGGGCACAAAAAACACAAAAATCCAAGTTCAAAAATGACATGTTCAAGAATCTGCTTTTAATCTTGCATTGTACATTTTACTTACCATTAAAATTTTATTGTTTTACTAATTCAAAATGTTCGTAAGAAGTGCGTGAGTGATCTCTGTTTGTGTTGAAGTAGATTTTTGAACATGTCTATATAGTTCAAAGACAGTAGACAGGTAGAAAATGTTTATACAGCAGACTTTCCTTTTAAGATAACAAATAGACTACTTGCACAACGGAAATAAATGGAATTATTTGGCTGCGAACTGTGACTTAAATATACATTAAATATCAATGTCTTCTCTTTAGATGTTTTCTCGTTTTAAGATATAGCAGCGGACAGAAATTTCTGCCTACACATAATAAATAGGGTTAAAAATATTTATTTAAAGCAATTTATTCATTTAGATATCAGAAGGAAGTAAGGTATTTTACGATAGAAAGAGCAACACGTAAATATAACTTGGTTTAAGTTATTAACATTTCGGATTACGCCTTTGTCAGGATTAATATTATAACACACAAATGACATGCCGTTGTAGGGATCATTGAACATTGCCTTTCCTTTATGTTTTTCCCATATTTTCAAATCAAACAGAACAAGCAATCAATCGCACCATTTCAGTATGCCTATAAGTATTTAACAAAACTCGATTTTTTCGTATGTTTTTTTTTGCTATTGATGAATCAATTTAAGTATGTAGACTATTGGAACATAGATTTTTGTTTTTCGGAAGAAAATGTATTAGGTATGTGTATGGCTTAATACCAAAATAAAAGGTCTGCAAGCTCTGTGGTATCTTCTGATCTTTGCAATCTAAATTGTACTGTTTATCTGTATGTATTTTCCTGTTATTTTTATATACTATAATTCACCTTGCAGGGCACCGAGATGCAGCGACTACGTTTGGATTTTTTACTATAACAGTTTGATACATACGGAATTTTGCATGGCTAGAGTTGCATCAAAAATCATTTATGTTCATTTTTTATGACAGCCACACTTCATCCTTTTATCCTTGCATATCGTGGCTACTACCTTAAAAAAGATACTTAAAAAAAGTTGCCTCGGCTGGAATTGGAACCCCAGACCTCTCACACCCTAAACGAGCGCGTTACCCCACCGCAGAGAAGTGTAACGGAGACAGTCTGAGTAAAATAAAATAATTCTAATTTTAGAATATCCATGCAGGGTTTGTAATCATTATTAATTTCAAGGTATTTTGTTCACGAAATACT